>NW_014333203.1:1848-4960 GCF_000341935.2 Cephus cinctus | reverse complement strand
TTATAGGAAACTCAAAGATATTGAATTATATTCGCATGAAGAAACAGCTCGATGTGTCGGGAATTAGACAAATTGAGCGCAGTGATTCGGATGTGAGGATAAAATCTTCTCACAGTAGTACACCTTAGCGACATCAGAGCTTAAAAAAAACGGTCATCTACACCCGCTAGCACTGAGAGACCATCACGATCGCCATCTCCAGATCGAACACCCGGTAGAGCACTTGCAAGATCATCACCACGGGGCTTCGAAGGGAAGCGTTAGTATCGTACAACACCATTAATAACACCACGCGAAATTAAACAACGAAAATATAGCCCCAACTACGAAACTTGGAAGACCTTGAAACTAATGCAAAGGAAATGATTGAACAAGTGTATTATAACGCTGCACATTCTGCAGGTTATGATAGAAATGTAGAATTGAAAAAATTTTGAAATAAAAAAGTCAAAACAAAACATATTGATGAACGGTTAAAAACAACTAACGCTTACACCCTCCATAAACCCATCCGAAAAAAATGTTCCAGAAGTCAATACGATGTAACGAACATCGATGATTTATGGCAAGCAGATCTAATTATTTTACAATCCCTTAAAAGTTTAAATGATGATTACACTTGTCTTTTGACAGTCGTTGACGCTCTTAGTAAGTACGCATGGGTAGTTCCGCTGAAAGATAAAACAAATAACTCTATAATCGTAGCATTTAAACGTATTTTTGAGGATAGTGAACGCAAGCCTGAAAGTCTGCAGACCGATAAGGGAAAAGAATTTGTCGGACAGAAGTTTCAGAAATTTTTAGAAAATGTAAATGTATATTTTTATACTACACAGAATCCTGACGCAAAAGCAAGTTTAGTTGAACGTGTTAATAGAACTCTTATGGAAAAACTATACAAATATTTCACACACAAAAATAGTCAACGATATATCGACGTAATTCAAGACCTGGTTAAGGGCTACAATGCGTCTACCCATTCAACGATACGTATGAGACCGAGAGATGTTAATTTGTACAATGCAGTCAGAGCTTATAAGAATATGACGAGTAAATTTTTAACTCATGATTTGCGTCCTAAATTTAACGTTGGTGATACCGTAAGAGTTTCTAAAGAAAAAGGAATATTCGGTAAGGGCTATAAAAGCAACTGGACTAAGGAAATATTCAAAGTAGTACGCATACTTAAACATCGACGGCCTATTGTATACGCTGCCGAAGATAGTCGTTCCCGTAAGTCTTGCTATCGGTGTCGGGTCAAGTTAAGGAAATACGTTACAACGCATTGGAGGATCTTGCCAGTGAAACAATTACCGATAGTTGTAGTATAGCAGAGAAACATGGAAATAAATGAAAGTTTCTATTTAACACTATGTTCGAACAGTCCAACGTCTTACTATCCAGAAAACACAACAACACGATTCACTACACAATTGCCTGATGCCATTAATTTGAAAGGCGAATGGGAAATAGCTATAGTTGAAACTCAAATACCGATAACTTTCATTGCTATCAAAAATAGTCATATAGGTCAAACCGATGTGATGCCAGCGTTGAAAGAGCCTCAAAAACCTGAGAATACTAAGATTCAGAAGGGAAGTTTTCAAAAAGGTGATGAACTTAAGAAATTGGTGCATTCTCAAACAGAAAACACTGCTAAGAGCGGTGGTATTAGGAAAAATATCACGTCAATACATTTGTTACCTAGAGAGTAGGGTAGACGTTGTATAAGCTGGTGCTCCTTACCAAAGCAGTCATGGTTTAGGATCGTTTATGGCTGGATTATTTAGACAGGCGTTGCCCCTGATTACTAAGGGGGTTAAAGCCGTAGGAAAAGAGGCTTCTCACGCAGGACTTAGTCGTGAGCGATGTCGAAAATAAGACGCCTTTCCGTCATGCGTTACGTAATAGGTTTAAAGAAACAAAGGCAAATTTAAAACGAAAAGCGGTAGAAAAATTTGATGATTTGATGAAAGGTTCTGGTTATAAATCATTACCTCGAAAGCGGAACAGTCAGTTTGTTACCGTACCTCCGGGAAGACGTTTCACTACAGGAGGTAATTCAAAAAATAAAATTACTAAAAAGAAGAAGCAGTCTAAAACATTGAAAAAGTAAAATAATACTTTCAAGAATAAAACTATTAAGAAAACTCGAGATATTTTTGAATAATTGCAAAAGTAGAAATGTCGTTCCTACATTCGCATTCAAGCGAATGTGTAAAGACATAACTGAATTTTTCTAAAAAACCACCTACGCAGACGTCTATTGAGAGTGGCAATTGGATACATTATAAACCAGTTTCATCACTTTCCGATAATGCCCCCATCGAATTTTCCATATCAGGGCATGGAGTTCAGTATATTGATCTAGCCCATACTTTTTTATACCTGCAAGTTCAGGTAAAGCCCTCTGCCCAGCCTACAGCAACAGACAAAGTGGCACCAGTTAATAATTTTTTACACAGTCTCTTCAGTCAAGTGGATATATTTTTTAATCAAAAACTGGTATCACCACAAAGTAACATATGCCCTGTAACGTATTTCTTTAACTTGACCCGACACCGATAGCAAAACATACGAGAACGACTATCTGCGAGAACCAACCTACGTTACCTTCGGCCGTTCACCCGTCGTTCGTGCATCCGCAAGCCAGGCGGGCGCCAGTCAATTCTTTTTTCACCGGGAACTGACGAGCCGGTATAAACTGGGAGTTCGGGTGGAACAGGCCCAACTCCACCAAGAACGAGAACTCTGAAGGCGATAGCTTAACGGATCCTGTCGATTTTTGGGGACGCGTAAAATCGAGAAACGCAACCGTAGGTGCTGATCTTTGGGGTCGCGTAAAATCAGCAAACGCAACTGGATACACGAACGGGAGCGGACGGTTACGGAAATGCACGGCCGCTCAGGCTGCTAGGTTTGAGGTAGAGAGGGTCGGAGTAAGAGTCCGGCAAATAGTGCGAGAGACGGAGAGCGACGAACCGAGAACGTAACAGAACGAATCTTCACTATCTATCGAGATCCCTTCACCAATTAATAAATTGGGAATCCTCACCGGAGCTGGTGCAGCTAATCCATGGAGGCCGAGAACTGTATCCAAAGGACACTCTGG
>NW_014333203.1:0-1745 GCF_000341935.2 Cephus cinctus | reverse complement strand
AGAACTGTACGAATCGAGAACTTGCTATACCGTAGCGAAACACGGCAAGAAAAACTATCAACAGATAGCACGGGAGCACGAGCCAGCCCGTGACACCTCGGTCGGTGCCCCGAGACAGACTGCTTTGACAATAGCCAAATCCGAGAACTAATCATTCTGATTGGTCGAGAGCCTTATAACCGATAACTCTTCTATCTCCTGCGAGTCGTTCCTTTAAACCAAATTGAGAGCGTTCCTTAATGAATCGGTACGTATCATCTGGAGATCCTCCACGGCCGGTTCCCCAGGGCATCGGGCGACAGCTGGGCACCACATCCTTAACTCGGGCAGGAGGTTCCTCTCCTGCCCTTAACCATATCAAAACTTCCTCCGCCCGCTCTACAGCCCTTTGCCCATCTCCAGCGGGGCGCCGGTATCTCACCCGGGCTTCTGCCGCTCCGTGGAGACGTCTCCGTCGGGTACTCTCCTCTGCCGGGCAACTCGATACGTCGAGACTATCTCCCCACGGCAGATTCGAACACCTCAACCTCAACTTAACAATGACACAGTCAATGAAACGAATCATCGTAGGCTTTGTCACAAATAAGACTTTCAATGGAGCACCTGCCTAAAATCCGTTCAATTTCCAACATTTCAACATGAATAATCTACTGCTCTATATTGATGGCGTTGAAATATCCAGCAGGCCTCTTCAGCCTGCATATGATAAAGAGTTATCAGTCCGAAACTACTATACTCTCTTTATGGGAACTGGTATTCACTATGGAAATACAGGAAATGGCATCGGTCGTACGGATTACTAATGGGAACGGACATTGTTTCACGGCGTTTGATCTAACACCCGATCTGAGCGCATCTTGTGCTATGCATTGGAATCTCATAAAGCATGGAACCGCCCAAATGGAAGTGGGATTCGCTCATGCTCTGGAGGCTACTATTGTTACGTCCGACGCAACGCAACCCGATTGGCCACCCCTCTTCAGCACCACTCAGTATCCCATTAGCAAAGGTCAGAGACCACGATGGATGTAACCGATCCTCGACGAACATGGGTTAATTATTGTAAATCATAGATTATATATATATATGTATATTGCGACGTTATTCCCCAAAACAAAATCTCAATGCTAAATTAGATAGACCATCAGAAGTATTTGGAAAATAGGGAACCGTGCGCAAAACGTCGAATGATTCTCTCTCACCAGATTTTCGATATTAACGAGACCCGATACGCGATAAACTAAATAGTGTTGGGCGCCAGGTGATCTCCGGGGAGAACACCGGGAGTGCAGGGCACTCGATATCTTAGAACTCCTTTGGAAGACGCGGGAAAACTCGGAACAACGAAAGGGAAAAGGAAACCTGGAAGGCGACATCGCCCAGGGAAGAGGAGTGAAACGATAGGAACGGCGACTCCGCCAAGAGAGGAAAGAGCGATAGTAATAAACGGCGACTCCGCCAAGATAAAGAAGAGAAGGATCGATAAACGGCGACACCGCCAAAATAGAAAAGAGGAAAAGCGATAAACGGCGACTCCGCCAAGAACGTAAAGAGACAGGTTCACAAACGGCGACTCCGCCAAGAACGTAAAGAGACAGGATCACAAACGGCGACACCGCCAAATAGGGGAGACGAACGAGACACGAATACGGCGACACAGCCAAGATAAGAAAGAGAACGCGAAGAAAGGTAAAGTAGAAGCGAGAGAGAGAGAGAGAGAGAGAGAGAGAGAGAGAGAGAGAGAG
>NW_014333202.1:7915-11030 GCF_000341935.2 Cephus cinctus | reverse complement strand
AGAGCGAGACGTCGACGGTGTGCGGCCAATTCTGCATGATGTTTTTACAATACCTTTCCTGCGGCTTCGGGATGCATGCGTTCCAGAATGTGTTTAGTGGTGATTTGCGAAGAAACGATAGAATCGTCAGAGAGTATTCCGACGCTTTTGTGCGTAAGAAACGTTTGGCGGATTGCCGGTATGCGCAAGATAATAAGATCTACGGTGGTGGTGGTGATAGTGTACAATATTCGCGATGTAAATCAGGCTACACGAGTTAAGACCTGTTTCATGAAAAGGTAAGCGGTCTGTGCATTTAATTATATAAATTAAAAATATAATTTTGCAAATTTTTTTTTTATTATAAACTGTATATATTAATATAATAGTAGTGGTGTAATAGTAATATAGTAGTAAATAAAATTAAAATAGCGTATAATAATAAAAAAATAGTATATAAGCAATAATAATAATAATAATAAGTATATATTGTAACAAAAATGTTACTCAGACTCACGTCGGAGTCTCGATGCATGGTGATGATTCATCAGCGGTGGTAATCCGTAGCTGTCAAAGTAGTAGCCGTCTCCGTCAGCGTCCACGTACATTGCAACCCAATGCGCTCCTGGTTTCGTATGATCGTCCGTGTTAACGATAATAGCAGCGGGTTTCGACCAGTTTCGGGGTATTCTATCAGCTGCGTAGACACCCGTCGTATGCTCCGATAAACCGCGAAGACCGAGGTAAAGGTCTAGCGTGTTCATATATGCGGTCCGTTATTCCGAAGCCAGAATTCAAGACGCAATGCGTTGTTCAGAGCACAGGTAAACGATCCCCGTGTATCCTTACAAGCGTGAACGATACACTCGTAATGGTCACTATTCGGTGCGAAGTCCTCGTATGATGAGTTATTGGGGGTTTCATCCAAATTTATAACCTCCCGGGCCATAACGGTCTGCAGAAAAAGCATGCTCTCCGGACCCCGCGTGTATATGTTCCGCGAAATACCAGCTATATTTCGGAGATTGGCGTATAACTGTTTGTACGTTACACCACTATCGAACCACTCTAGACCGTGTTGATAGCGGGTCATGGTGTTGTTCTCGCTTCTGATCGCCGGTGGTAATTCGTTGAAATCACAGGGCGGTGAAACAATCCAGTGGCCTATGTATTTTCTTTCCACAGCCACGACGCCGATCTCCTTCGGAGCCAGACGCCCCCCGGAGTCTTTGAAGTATTCGATCTCGATGACAAAATCCATGGTCGCGGTGTTAACTTGAAGGCGTTCAACGAGAAACTAACGGCAATGCTCACGACCATCCGCGATACTGAGTGCACAAAAGATGATGACGCAGACTCCAAACTGCTGACCTATGTATTTTCTTCGATTGTTTAGCCGCCGTAATCTACGAGGATTTGCCGCGCAGCGTCGATCTTCAGAACGTTATCGTACTCAGCGTAGACGATACAGTTCACGGTGGTGGCCAGCGGTTCGTCGAAGCGCACCTCGATTCGTACAGTACCGTGCTTGATCAGGTTCCAGTGGGTGTTTCTATTTGCCGAGAGATCGGGTGCAAGATCGAAAACGAACAGGCCGTAACCGTCTATGTAAGCGCTCCTAGATATCGAATTACCCTCGTTGAGGAAGTGTATACACGTGCCGCTGAAGAGGGTGTTTATTGATACGTTTCGTGATTTTTGAGTGTTGGGAATCACGAGACTTTTTGTAAGGTTTGTGCACTGGGCAGGCGTCTTCAGAAATAATTTAGACACTGGAGTTTTTAAGATAAAAGAATAATGATATATTGTCCTATAAGTTACAGACTAGGTATCCTTAATATTCTATTTTGCTCTCTCTCACACATACACACACTTTATAATTGTCTCTAGCTTGCCAGTAGTACCATAGGCGACAAGAAGTGTTTTTGTTTACTTCTCTCTCTCACACATTGGAGTTTTTAAGATAAAAGAATAATGATATATTGTCCTATAAGTTACAGACTAGGTATCCTTAATATTCTATTTTGCTCTCTCTCACACATGCACAAACTTTATAATTGTCTCTAGCTTGCTAGTAGTATCACAGGCGACAAGAAGTTTTTGTTTACTTATTCTCTCTGCTAGCTTTTTGGATTGGAAAGAGATAGCTGGAACCACAATACAGCAGAGTGCACAATGCGTCCGAAGACCGTGGTCCAGTTGAAGGTTAGGATGATAATGATTCGGGACCCACAGGTGATCACGATGATCCCCGTTCGCCGAGCCAATTATCTTTGGGGTGGGGATGAGAGTGCTATCACCATAATACATCAGAGTGTACTATGCGTCCGAAGACTGTGACACAGCGAGCAGTGATAGCAGTGAAGATTCAGAACACACAGATGATCACAATGATCTCCGTTCGCCGAACCATTCACTTTAGGGATTTGGAACGAAGGAGCTGCGGCCACAATACAGCAGAGTGCACAATGCGTCCGAAGACTGTGACACAGCGAGCAGTGATAGCAGTGAAGATTCAGAACACACAGATGATCACAATGATCTCCGTTCGCCGAACCATTCACTTTAGGGATTTGGAACGAAGGAGCTGCGGCCACAATACAGCAGAGTGCACAAGTATCTAGTTGATCAGTGTAGAGAGACACGAATGGACCGAATGAAGTCCTATCGAGGAAGCCGCTGTTTATATCCCCGATAGGCATACGTTAAAACTAGTGGGGATAACGATTTTTATCCACCCGAGGTGTTAACGTCGCTTTTTGGATTCAATATTTCGATTTACGATTGGATTTGGCTATTTGATTTGACTAATTCAATTAGCGGTTTTCTTCAAGTACCGGCTTACTGGTATTTTTATTGTCTTCGCCACGTGCCGGCTTATAGCGTCTGGGCATTTGTTTGTTTTGGTTTCAGTCTGTCGACTGTATTTCGGATTCTAGGAATATTAAAAGTAATAGTTTCTAATATTATATCCTCATGACTGTCGCTGTGACTAGATTCAAGGGAATTACGCAGTATTAGAGATTTAACAGTCCTGTCTTTCCTTTCCTTTATCGGCGTCGCTGTGAGAGGTCGATAGGATTATTGAGGAATTCTAGGATTTGAGGAGTTCTCTCAGATACTGTTATGCACATCC
>NW_014333202.1:457-7777 GCF_000341935.2 Cephus cinctus | reverse complement strand
GGGGGGGGGGGGGTATAAGAACGGAACGTTACAGTATATATAATAGTATATATAATAATAATAATAATACTCGTCCACGTAAAGACCGGCTTTGCCGAAATCGGTCTGCAATGCTTTCGAGGGTACTTGAACACCGTCGACGTACAGCGATAAGAAATTAATACAATAGTTTTTAAAATTGAACGGGTTGAGCTGATAGTTACCGTTAAAGTCCTTATTATCGACGAAACCTATTATAATACGCTTAGGTAATTGGCCGAGAATCACGTTATCTATCGTGCCACGTAAGCGGATACTTGGCCGTTGCCTTAAACAGCATTTTAGAATGCGCTATTAGAATACCAGGGCTTTTTTTTGGCACGTCTAACGAGGAGCGTAGCCTCCGTTATATGTAAAGAGCACTCACTGTTGGTGTCCATGAGGGAGAAACCATTTCTCATACGTACAAGTCGTAAACGGAGCTCGACGCCGTTTAATACAATTTTTTCTTGGTTGAACACATCCCAGTGTAAATGGGCAATCAGATCGACCGTCCTGTGTTTACCGACGAACGCTTGCCTATTCGCGAGGCCCATGTTCTTGCACGCTGTATCGTCCATATGACCGGGCGTGTCATCGTACCAGAGCACGCTCGAGAGGTGTAACCCCTTAGCGGCGGGCCCGTAATTTAATAGTGTCTCTATATAAGCTCTGTAAGCGTACGCGTTATTAGGCGGCGATACGAGCTTCTGATTAAGAAATACGTCCACCTGATTGAATAGAGAGTGTAGCAGATTGTGAACAGGGGCTGCTTTGCTCAAAGCGTCCGGTGCTAACGCGTCCTTGGATCGCAGCTGTACGCGTATACTCAGCATGGTGTGTGCTAGATCAAGGTACACGTCGCCGTTACCCGGCACGACAAATTCAATGGGCGAGTCATCGGTCAGCGATGAGATAGGTTTATAGTGCACCCATTGAGCGCTCTCTATAGTAGTCTACGTCGGTCGTAGTGTAAAGAGCTCGAGCTCCGATTTCATACACTCGCACGAGTGCGCTGGTAGGAAGGCCATGATAAAGATAGCTCTCAAGAGAAGATATCCAGCACGCTCCGCTCATGTTTTATTTTACTACCGCTCCTACGACTATCTTTTGGTTTCTTGGTTTTTGTGTTTATTCTTTTACTACTTGTTTTGCTTTTTCTACGTGGGGCGATCTTCTTTTTCGTACTCCTCTTTTTCTTAAGCTTGTTAGCAGATCTTAAGGGTAAGGCGATGCTCCTTCCAGCGACGCCGATGATAAAGTGGCCACCGCGTGATCGTTTTACAGCTTTATAGCTTGATCCTTTAATGAGCTCGTCAATTTTCGCCTCAGCCTTACGCTTAAGATTCATACCCGATTCGGCGGCCCTGGTGTGAATCGCCTGTTTTAGCGGAGCGCCGCGCTCACTGACGCCTGTCAAGATATTCATGCCCGCGCGCACCACCTCCTTACCGAACACCCCGAATTTCGTGGAATATCCCCCGCCTATCTGCGAATCCTAGTAATCGGTGTAATGAGCCATGACTCTAACCGTTTAAAGTGTAGTGTTACGAAGAGCGTTCCTGATTCGAATGGTATGGGGTCGCCCAGGTGGTCTCTTATATCGATGTCGATCGTTTGAAAAGTCGTTCGGAGCAACGGTATGTACTTTAACGGCGAAAACGAGAGCACTTTTACAGCCGCGTACGCGTATTTGTTATCTGGCTGTAGGGGAACCACGCGGAGTAGGGGCGTTTGGACGTCTCCGGTGATATACGGCTCGCAGACATCGGTGTAAACGAAGAGCATCTTGGGTAGGGCATTGATCAGACTAGCCGGTTGATTAGCCATCACAGAGGATTCTGATTTCGATACCACGACCGACTCGGTAAAACCCAGGATGCGTGCCAGAGAGCGGCAGAGTCTCAGCTTGTGCGGATCGTCTAGATCGTTATCGGTAGAGATGAACGATACGCCACGTCACCGCCTCTGCAGAGCTCTAGTTTCAGACAGCCCGTCATAGCCGTGGTAGTGTTTATTTCGTCAATGAGTATCTTTACGTCATCGTAAACGCCGTGCGCTACGTTAGAACCCGTCACTATAAGACCAACTATCGGTTCTTTGTGGTTCTTTCGCGGTTTGGTACGGGTGGTGACCACGACCACGTGATCCCAGTCTTTTAGCGCTACCGGCATAGTGGAATATCCCCCGCCTATCTGCGAATCCTAGTAATCGGTGTAATGAGCCATGACTCTAACCGTTTAAAGTGTAGTGTTACGAAGAGCGTTCCTGATTCGAATGGTATGGGGTCGCCCAGGTGGTCTCTTATATCGATGTCGATCGTTTGAAAAGTCGTTCGGAGCAACGGTATGTACTTTAACGGCGAAAACGAGAGCACTTTTACAGCCGCGTACGCGTATTTGTTATCTGGCTGTAGGGGAACCACGCGGAGTAGGGGCGTTTGGACGTCTCCGGTGATATACGGCTCGCAGACATCGGTGTAAACGAAGAGCATCTTGGGTAGGGCATTGATCAGACTAGCCGGTTGATTAGCCATCACAGAGGATTCTGATTTCGATACCACGACCGACTCGGTAAAACCCAGGATGCGTGCCAGAGAGCGGCAGAGTCTCAGCTTGTGCGGATCGTCTAGATCGTTATCGGTAGAGATGAACGATACGCCACGTCACCGCCTCTGCAGAGCTCTAGTTTCAGACAGCCCGTCATAGCCGTGGTAGTGTTTATTTCGTCAATGAGTATCTTTACGTCATCGTAAACGCCGTGCGCTACGTTAGAACCCGTCACTATAAGACCAACTATCGGTTCTTTGTGGTTCTTTCGCGGTTTGGTACGGGTGGTGACCACGACCACGTGATCCCAGTCTTTTAGCGCTACCGGCATATGAAGAAAGGTCATAGGAATCTGTATTTCAACCAAAGCAGCAGACCATGCCCCGTGTAAATCGATCTGATGCGGTAGATGCGTCGTAAAAATGGTAGTTTTATTTTCGGGATAGTACGACATACTGCTGTTACTAGGAAGAACGAGATAAAATTGGTCCTTCATTGTTCTTTAAGCGGACAGCCGGTATCCACGAATTAAATTTCTCGGGGTAATCGACCCAACTGACCAGTACTTTTTGGGCTTTCCCACGACCGCTTCGTTTTATTACACGATTGACGAGAAACGCGTCCTTTGCGAGGTCCTTGCGAACTCGAACGAGCTCCTCTTCGTAAAAAATACCGTCAATCTCCTCGTCGGCAAGATCTTCTAAGATGTAGACGGGTGGTTCCCTCGTTGTACCTAGGCGTACGATTTTGAAAATCTCTCGAGTCCACCCACCCTCGTAACCTTTCGCAAAAGGGTTCCTAGCGCTACTGATGCGTACCAGGTCGCCGACACTGTATTTAGGGATACGCGGGCTCGCTGATGCGTACCTCATAGATAGGTTCATACGAGGCTTAGCGGCATTATACATGGTTACGTCGACTGGACGCATTCTTATCGCAGAGTGGCGCGTCCGATTGTACGATTCCACGAGGCTCTGAAGAATATCTATGTATCGCCGCGTGTTTCTATGTGTAAAGTAGCGCCACATACGATTCTTCAGAGACACACGGAAGCGCCTATACCGTGCTCCTCGAACAGACGCTGCAGTACACCGTTGGTAAACTCTTTACCTTTGTCTGTCTGTAGGTACATGGGTATCCTAGTCTTACTACGTGTCAAAATCCTCCGTAATGCCGCGGCTACCGTCGCACCGGTCTTATCGTGTAAAGGCTCGATTCAAGTGTATTTGCTGAGTACATCGATTATTACAAGTTTATACGTGTAACCATCGTTGTACTCCTTCATCGAGCGAAGGTCCACAAGATCGGCCTCCCAAACGTCGTCGATATTGCTGACAGTGTAAGAGCGACGCTGAAACGTACATCGTACGGGCTTATGCAACGTATACGCGTCCTGTGCCTCTAACCAACGTACGACGGAAGCTCGTTTTACCCGGCCCCTAGTCGCTAGCTCTAGGCTACCGATATCGGCGTACGAAGACGGTTCTGCTAGTGTGTAATAAAGACGCCTCAGAAGGCTATCATCGCCCGATATCTTTTTCTTCTTCTTCTGTTTCACGGCAGCCTTAACCATTCTAATCTTTTCTTTTTCTTGATCGCGTATATTTTTTCCCCACGAGCTCTTCTTCCCCGGAGTCTCTAAACACTTCCTGAATCGCCTCGCCAAATTCCTCCAATGTAGACAAGCTCTGAGTCGCTTCGATAGGGCGCGGCACGATTGTTACACGGCGCGGTATCTGATCACCGAGAGACGTCGTGTTGCTCCCCTCCTTCCATACACGCTGATTACCGATATATTCGCGCAGTATACCGGCAGTAAGGAGGAACCGCGCAAACTGCCGACTCCCCGCCGGTCTCGTTGTTTTTCTCTCACGCATAGCGTCGTTGATTAAATCCACGATGTTGGCGTCCTGCTCGACGGCTCCACCGATACGCGTAACGCCCTGTTTACTTCTCGAGATGCGTGGCGAACGAGCGTTGCGCAGCCTTCCTAGTAAGAGCTTAGCCTTAGCTCTGTACTTTTGGGGTACGCTAGCGATGATGTCATCGTCGCCGTCGTCGGTCAAGTTCCTGACATTATCCTCCGCAGAATTGTTATTTCTTTTCTTGGCATCGTTATCGCCTTGCCTATCCTCGTGGGCGTTATTCCGCATGTCCTAGATAAAGTGTAGATAACGCTGCAGCACCTGATTGTACATCTTCCACTTTTCGTCGATGAAATTCGGTGAGTGTAGGATCTCCTTCAAGGATGCGTCTAATCTGCTTAGGGGGGTCCCGGGTGTCTGCACGGTGTTTACGGTGTCGATGGTGGGGCGTATGAGGCCTCTCTCTCTCTCTCTCTCTCTCTCTCTCTCTCTCTCTCTCTCGCTATTCTATGGCAACCCACATGACGTTATTGTTATCTCGGAAACTTGGCTCACGGATACTGTTTCTGATAAGTCTATAACACTTGACTCCTTCGCTATAGTCCGTAACGATAGGCTCGCTAAAAGAGGCGGTGGCGTCGCCCTCTATATTCATTCTGCGTTTCGCTTTACCGTCTTAGCGGTCTCTCCGCAGCTTTACTCCGCTAAACCTGAGTACCTCATCTGTGAAGTCCGGCTTCCTTCTGGGGTTACAATTTTATTTGCCGTTGTCTACCGAGCGCCCCATCTCGGACATTTGTGCCTTTTTAAGGACGAGATCTTTGCCCTGTCACCCCTCTACACCAACGTAGTCATCCTCGGCGATCTCAACGCCGACATGTTAAGTCAGTCGTTCGACGCGGCTCATCTCAGGAACTTTCTCTTCGAGCACAATTTTGTGCTGGTTCCTTTCTTACCTACTCACCACACCGGCTCAGCCCACACGTGGTTAGACATCTGTGCAGTGAGTGACCTCTCGAAGGTTTGCGCGAGCTCCCAATCTGCTACACCCTTTCTCTCGGGTCACGATCTCATCTCGGTACATTTTGCCTTTCCAGTCCCTCGCCTGGCTCCGCGCACTTTCGCCTTCTGTAACTTACGTGCCATCGACGGCACCGCTCTTTCTGACCTCTTACTAAGCCAGGACTGGTCTACCTTTGACTCTACAACCTCGCTTGATACAAAAATCGACATCTTTGTATCCCGTGTGCGCTCCGCGGTGCATCAGATGGCCCCGCTACAAACTGTTCGGCTTACCCGTTCACCTGCGCCTTGGATTAACTCGGTCATCCGCGCTAAAATGAAGCTTCGCGACCAGGCCTACCTTCGTCTTAGAAGGTGTAGCGCGGACTCAGCCGTCCGCCCCGCCCGGCTCCTAGCGTTTCGACAACTCCGAAATGAGACGAAGGGCCTACTCATGTCCGCCAAGAGGGACATATCCGCGTCCAAATCACATCCTGGCGGAGTTCACGCCAGGCGTGGACTGAGCTGTGACGCTTGGGTCTTGCCAAAACCAATCGAACATCCGCGCCGATCACTTTTTCACCTGATGAGCTCAACGAAGCCTTCTGCTCAGTCTTTACACCTTCCCTCTCAAATCCCCCTTCTCCAATCTCCACTTCTCCTACTCCTTCCTCTTTCCCTGACCTCAACTATCCGCGCTTTGCTTTCTCCGCAGTTATACCCGCAAACGTTCAGCCTCTTCTCCTTCGCTCCTCCTTAAACTCCGCCGGTACTGACTTGCTCCCTGCCTCCTACCTACGACTAGTCTCCAGCTCACTGCTTCCTCATGTCACCCATCTCGTCAACACCTCCCTCCTCTCCTCTATCTTTCCTACATCCTGGCGATCATCACTGATCACTTCTATTGCTAAAGTTCCAGCTCCCTCTTCTCCTTCCCACTTCCGCCCCATCTCCATTCTCTGCGCTCTCTCAAAAATTGCCGAAAGGATCGCCCATGCACAGCTCCTAGTCTGGCTTCAAACCTACTCCTTACTGGACCCCATGCAGACTGGCTTTCGCGAGGGTCACAGCACCCAGACGGCCTTTCTCAAGTTCACTGACGACGTGAGACGCGGGATCGACAAGCGTCTTCTCACTATAGCGGTGTTCTTCGACTTTAGGAAAGCCTTCGATACCGTTTGCCATGCTACGCTCCTCCGCAAACTTGCCGATATCGGTCTCTCACCTTCGGCCCTGCACTGGTTCTCATCGTACCTCTGTGGAAGGTCGCAAGCGGTCCGGCTGCCTGACGGCCAAATCTCGGAGTGGGCGCTAGTTTTATCTGGAGTCCCGCAGGGTAGCGTGCTTGGTCCATTACTTTTTAGCCTCTATCTCCACTACCTGCCTGCAATACTTCGCCATTCTACGCACCTGTTATATGCGCACGACCTCACCATCTATATCCAATGTACGCCCAACAGCCTCATTTCCTCGCTTGCCCGGTTAAACAATGACATCGCTCAAATATACAGGTGGGTGACGTGCAACTCTCTCTCGCTCAACGCTACAAAAACAGATGCCATGGTATTCGGCTCAGCGCGCTACCTTGGAGCCGTTGACTTTGCCTGCATCCCGGCTCTCTGCGTTCTTAACAGACCCATTGCCTACGTTACCTCCAGACGCTTTCTCGGCGTGGTTATTAACAGCACACTAGGCTGGGGCGAACATGTATCCGCGATTCGGCGCCGTGTCTTTGGCTCACTAACTCAACTATACCGCTCTGCTCATCTGTTTGATGCCTCAGCGCGTTCAAGGCTTGCCCGGACCCTCAGTGCCGGAGAAAGGCGAACCTCCCGTGTATGGAGTATGGCGTAAGCAGGCGGGGGGGGGGGGGGGGGGGGGGGGGG
>NW_014333202.1:0-430 GCF_000341935.2 Cephus cinctus | reverse complement strand
GGGGGGGGGGGGGGGGGGGGTGCTGATGAGCGAAGGCTAAATGTGTAATTGTCAATCAATTTATTTTCTTATATTTATCTTTGGGTACAATAGCAAAAGTAGTCAGTCGTTTCTGCGATTTTTTTATGAACTCATTCAAAACATCCTCCAGATCCAGTTGTTCAGCTAGCTGCCAGTGGACATGGAGTGTCGCAATGTTGTTCAACCGCTCCTGGAGCATGGTTGAGCTGAGATAGCTTTTTAATCGTTTCAGAGCCGAGAAGCTTCTCTCGTTGGTGCAGGTTGAATTGGGAATTGTTGATAACAATTTAATCAATTTAATATACTCTGGCACCAATCCAACGCACCACGAGTTATCCTTAATAAAGGACACGACACCATTGACAGACAGACACAGACAGACACAGACAGACACAGACAGACAGACACA
>NW_014333201.1:11054-11614 GCF_000341935.2 Cephus cinctus | reverse complement strand
CGCCATTCCTCTTTCGCCAACCACTCATGGGTACATATGCGCTGTGCGTGAGGACTATCGTTAGAACGCTGATCACAGATAAAACCCAGCGTTGCGCTACAGCGTGTGAAATCACGGTGTCCTTCAGTTAGTATCGTTGCTATAGACAGTTCGGGTAGTATCACGGGTCTTACACCGGACGGCCACCCCTTACGGCAGATCATGTCAGGGTTATCATTGTATAACACATCAGCGTCCAGCACCCCCGGTTTCGCCATGTTTAATGAGACTAGCGGTACACCCGTTAAATGGCCCAATCTCAACCACTCGCGTACAGCCTCTTTCTCTGGATCGTGCTCAGGGTTGCCGTACCGATAGAGGGCCCGTGTCTTCGCCCGCTGCATACGTCTATGCTTCAAAAAATCGTTGTCGTCGTCGTCGTCGTAGCGAGCCATTTCTTTTTCTTCGGCGTCTTTCGGTAAATTTTTGCACTGTATCGTTTTTAATGATTCCACTGCTTTTCTTAGACTGTACGTCGCCGCCTGCTCGCGCGTGCCCCAACAGCGTGTTTTCTTTTTCAC
>NW_014333201.1:4811-7305 GCF_000341935.2 Cephus cinctus | reverse complement strand
AAGCATTAAGCGTATTCCGCTGTACGTTGTTGTTATTCGACGCTGCCGTACACCTGCACTCTGTTTTTTTTTGTTTCCTACGCCTCCATCACCCCATATCTTCTAAATAATTTATAAAGCATTAAGCGTATTCCGCTGTACGTTGTTGTTATTCGACGCTACCGTACACCTGCAGGGATTTTCACTTTGCCGAGATAAAGACATTCTTCAGAAACACTCTGAAGCCTGATTACATCATTGTTCGGAGAATGTCACGCGGCTTGGGGAACGGGTAGAATCGGGGACCAGGCCTTACCAATTAATCAGGATACGTTTTTACGACTTAAAGCAGATTCGCGTCAACAATACGGTAATAATCGAAAATGTATCATGCGCTACAGCTTTATAATATACATAAGGGGCCTTACAAAATACGATGTTCTATTTTACCACGGGTACACTTATGTCCTTAGGATAATTAAGAAAAAGTTACCGACCGGCGGTCAATGCATAATTACCGACCGTGATACGGCCCCTGGGGGGCATGCAACGCCGCTGCTACTGAGTTTCGGGCCTTAGGACCAGGCCCGCGTGGTGGGGGAGCAACAACATAGGTTGGCGGTGGGGAGAGCCGACCACATTGGCGAGGGGGGTGACGCCATAGTGCAGCGCGGGGGGTCAGACCGCTGCGCGCTCCATGACTCACAGGGGACAGTGGTGGGGGTTTGTTGTGACGGCCAGAAGTGGCTTATAACTACTTACGACATACTGCTGTTAGTAGGAAGAACGAGATAAAATTGGTCCTTCATTGTTCTTTAAGCGGGTTGCCGGTATCCACGAATTAAATTTTTCGGGGTAACCGACCCAACTGATCAGTACTTTTTGGGCTTTCCCATGACCGCTTCGTTTTATTACACGATCGACGAGAAACGCGTCCTTTGCGAGGTCCTTGCGAACTCGAACGAGCTCCTCTTCGTAAAAAATACCGTCAATCTCCTCGTCGGCAAGATCTTCTAAGATGTAGACGGGTGGTTCCCTCGTTGTACCTAGGCGTACGATTTTAAAAATCTCTCGAGTCCACCCACCCTCGTGACCGTTCGCAAAAGGGTTCCTAGCGCTACTGATGCGTACCAGGTCGCCGACACCGTATTTAGGGATACGCGGACTCGCTGATGCGTAACTCATAGATAGGTTCATACGAGCCTTAGCGGCATTATACAGGGTTACGTCAACCGGGCGCATTCTTATCCCAGAGTGGCGCGTCCGATTGTACGATTCCACGAGGCTCTGAAGAATATCTATGTATCGCCGCGTGTTTCTATGTGTAAAGTAAGGCCATATACGCTCCTTCAGAGTACGATTGTAGCGCTCGACGACAGCAGCCTTCACGTCGGGGCTGCGCGCTACGCGGAATCCTATACCAAGCTCCTCGAGCAGACGCTGTAGTACATCGTTGATAAACTATTTACCTTTGTCTGTCTGCAGGTACACGGGTATCCTATTCCTACTACGTACCAAAACCCTCCGAAATGCCGCGGCTACCGTCGCACCGGTCTTATCGCGTAAAGGCTCGACCCAAGCGTATTTGCTGAGTACATCGATTGTTGCAAGTATATACGTGTAACCATCGTTGTACTCCTTCAACGAGCGAAGATCGACAAGATCGGCCTCCCAAACGTCGTCGATATTGCTGACGGTGTAAGAGCAACGCTCAAACGTACGTCGTACGGGCTTATGCAACGTATACGCGTCCTGCGCCTCTAACCAACGTACGACGGAATCTCGTTTTACTCTGCCCCTAGCCGCTCGCTGTAGGTTGCTGATACCGGCGTACGAAGACGGTTCTGCTGTCGTGTAATAAAGACGCCTCAGAAGGCTATCATCAGCCGATATCTTTTTCTTCTTCCGTTTCACGGCAGCGTTAACCATTCTAATCTTTTCTTTTTCTCGGTATCGCTGGTTGTGCCGACCGACCCGAATCGTGTATATTTTTTCCCCACGAGCTCTTCTTCCCCGGAGTCTCTAAACACTTCCTGAAATGCCTCGCCGAATTCCTCCTATGTAGACGAGCTCTGAGTCGGCTCGATAGGGCGCGGCACGATTGTTACACGGCGCGGTGTCTGATTACCGAGAGACCCCGTGTTGCTCCCCTCCCTCCATAGACGCCGATTACCGATATATGCACGCGGTGTACCGGCAGTACAGAGGAACCGCGCAAACTGCCGACTCCCCGCCGGTCTCGCTGTTTTTCTCTCGCGCATAGCGTTTTTGATTAAATCCACGATGTTGGCGTCCTGCACGACGGCTCCACCGATACGCGTAACGCCCTGTTTACTCCACGAGATGCGTGGCGAACCAGCGTTGCGCAGCTTTCCTATTAAGAGCTTAGCCTTAGCTCTGTACTTTTGGGGTACGCTAACGATGATGTCGTCGTCGCCATCGTCGGTCAAGCTCTTGTCATTATCCTCCGCAAAATTGTTATTTTTTTTCTTGGCATCGTTATCGCCTCGCCTAT
>NW_014333201.1:1041-2135 GCF_000341935.2 Cephus cinctus | reverse complement strand
AGCGCGCCTGACCTCGTCCACAACCCATGTCCCTTCGAATACTCTATCCTCAGGATTCTCGTGAGGACACGAACCCTGCAGCGTTGACTCTACACAGGAACGACACAATGCGAAAAGCAATTTACCGTGCATGCGCGTCGGTAACACGGAGTGATACAGATCTCGCGGTGGTAACACGACACACTTAATCAGCCCCTCTACGCTATCGATGTTATTGTGATCACCCGTTAGTTCGCGACAATCATCGCCCACGTACACTCTAGGGTGACCTAAAGGGAATTTCCCCGTTTTCGATATGAAGGGGTAGAGCGAACACACATCCACGTAGTGTATCCTCTCAGAACCCTCGACTTCGTAAAAACTGACGGTATTCCCTGTACGATCACCGAAGAAAGCATCGCGGGGTTCCAGCGGTAGTTGCGCTACCAACGGGTTCCCATTCAATGTTCTGTATAATGTGGCCTGTGCCGGATCGTTTATCCAGCTATCGAATTCACACTCCCAGATTTCTGTCAATTCGTAACCGAGATACCGAATCTTATCATTCGTTGCCTGCGTTCTCTCGAAGCGCGCATCTATAGATTCCCCCGTGTGCAACCGCGTATCCCTGTTTATGCGATAACATTTTGGGCACCCGTGCCAGAAGCAACCCTGAAACTGCAAGACGTATCGCAGGCCTGTGTCGGTGTCGTGGTAGTATCCGTCGATGGGCGTACCCTCCGGTAGACGGTACTCTCGAGTGCGCCCTGCGTGAACTATGGTACAACCCCAACGATGCTCCAGCGAAAGGAGCCATAACAGGGCCTTACGTGATTGTTTCTCGCAGTAGCGGTATCCGCCCGGTGGTAAAATGGCTATCTGCTCGTCTATGGTGGTGCTCTCCGAGAAAGGACAAACGCTACCGTGCTGGAGCAACATTGCGCGGAAAGAAACGCTTGCCTGTCTGAGGATGGCGATGTCGGATCTACAGTAATCAATAAACTCTGTTCGAAAGTTAAATAGGTAGCCCGCAGCTCGTTGTTCGCCACGCTCGTATACCATGCTAGGAACTGATCACGTTGAGCCGTCGGCATCGTATCGGGCGAATAAAACTC
>NW_014333201.1:0-707 GCF_000341935.2 Cephus cinctus | reverse complement strand
TTAGAGTTTTCCGCTTACGCTTCACGATATGCTTCAGTATAAACTGCGCATCGAAACCCTTGGCGTTATGCGCTACACAGATCACTCTCTGAAACGATTTTCTTTTAGGATCGCACGCTTAATCTACAAACTGCCTTACGGGATCCTCTTCGAAGACGTACTCGCGTACACCGCAAGACGGGCATATCCTCGCGAGATCTGTATCGTTTATGCATGCTGTGCACATTTGCTGAACGACACACAAGTTTGGTGTGTGGATGCGTACCGTGTCGTCACCGGGCAGCTTCTGTATCTGCTGTGTTTCAAAATCGTAAAAAATGAATAGAATATTTTTTTCCACGGGCGCCTTTTTTTCCGGTCTGACGTAACACTGATGGCCTAATTTGTTAACGCTCTTGCAGACGCTCCAGTACACCTTATCGCAAGAGTGTTTACGCAGCGCTTTTCGAAGAGGCCTGAGACACTGTGGACAGCTGCGAACGGCCTGATATACGCTCTTTTCTTTTCCCTTCTGTTTGATAAATAGCGTGTTTATATGGTTATCGTAACAGATTTGACCAAAAAAGTACCTATGGCACTCGCGACAATACAATGTAGGGAGAGCCAAATCGCAGGGCGGTTTTCCGAAACATCTAGCACTTTTGTGGGAGCACTTATACTCTGCCTCGTGCGTGTAAGATCTGTTACATGGAATGCAAAAACCACGA
>NW_014333200.1:334531-352998 GCF_000341935.2 Cephus cinctus | reverse complement strand
TTAGCTCGGCTACGACGGGATTCGCATTGTCGACGGAGGCTATGATCACTAAAATCCTACTTCCAGACTCGCTGCTACGATTTAGCGCCACGATTTTGATATCGCCTAAACCTCTGCTAAAACCGTAGCGTTGTACATCTCCCTACTCATCTCTGTGCGAACCATTTAAATTGAGAGTTCTGTCACGGTGGCGTTATTGCATGTAGGGGCATTGAGTGGCATCATGTTAGCTTCGAACGTGACGTCACTGGACCTGTGCGACCCGGACCAAAATACGTTCGCTAGTGGCTACACCTCGTCTATTTGTATCATGCGCCAATAAGATGAGTCTGTTAAAGGGAGCCGCGCGTCCGGTGAAGAAAACTCACCTGGCAACTCCTTTTCTAAAGGAAGCCACACTGGCGACACCTACCTTAGGTACTCTGCATCCACTGCAAACGTGCATTTCCAATATTAAAACCCTATTTTTGAAATTACTCCACAAATACGAAAACTATCATCATTGTCATTATCAAACTAAATCGATGATTCCACTTCAAACATTCTGTATTTCTAAACAGGGTCACGTTCCAAAATTATCTAGTAGTCTGCAAACGTCCTCAACTTCCTATCATAAACATGTACATCTGCGAAAGATACGATTATATTCCGACACCATTAGCAGCCATAGTAAGACAGCCCCATCTAGTGGTAGAATGCTCGAACTAAATCATTACTACTAAAGAATGCTAATCCTAATTTCAAGCGATCGCCATGACTGATTTTTGTTCAGCAAGAGAAAAATCGGAATGGAAGAAAATAAAGTATAGTAGCAGGAAATACTAGGTATCGATAAATCCGCAAAAATCAATGCTCTATTTGTATCTTCTACTTTTTAAATATAAACTTGCGCGTCCTGACAATTTTTATTAAGCCATGTTTATTAGTGCTGTTTCGTCATAGTACATCGAGTTTCACACTAAACATAACCTTTTGCGATACGACAATTTTTCATGTTAATACTTTTATCTAATTCGACTCACAATAAGGAATAGTAATTATCACCCACGTTAAAAGCAAGGCTACTTCGCCGATGGTGCTACATTTGGGATATGGGTTGAAATTTTAATTTAATTTTTACGAATAATAGACTAATTGTGGCTTGTCATATAGAAAATCGATGGCTTTGATTGTACGAAAGAACAGCGGCGTAATATTTTCCTGAGTGGACTGTACTTTCTGAACATTCTGTCAAAAAAGTATAAACCAAATTAATTGATCCAGCACTGTTCCCCCGGTAGCATCCCCAGACAAAGACCTTGTGCAAATATCTATGCATATACATAATCATGTGTGACGGGATGCCAATTTCCCACAATTTTAATTTTTAGTAATTGATAACCCATATCAGTAAAATAAATAGGGCCTACTACTTTGTCCCAGTACGTGGCAGCAAGAAACAAAAAAATATATATATAGATCAATTTTGAAACGACCTGCAGAACAGTCTCGTGTCGTACAAGTCCATGGAGAAAGTTTTTAATATCAAAAATTCGAGTTATCCGTAGTAAATTTTTCAGAATTCGATTCCCTTCACAATTCATCGTTTAGTCATCGAGGGTTGAATAAAAAAATTTTCTTCGTTTGCATTTATGATCTTAGCCTATCGCCAGACTCTTATTTGGTCGAACTCGAAGAAAATTCTTATCTTAATAAGACGCAACTTGACGACGAGTTGTGAAGGAGCCTTAATTATTTTGACCCTAGCTCAAGTGTCCTTCTTGAATAATACAATGCTAGAACCTATGAGAATTCTTACACGCTAAACAGTCAATTGATATTGCCTAATGACTATACCATTAATTATAAACTCATTAATGGACTCACTTGAGTAACCTGGACAAAATCGATACACTCCATTTATTATTAATACAAATATATATATGTATATATATATAAATATTATATAAGGAGTGAAATATGGTGGTTGTGTCATTACGTTCAACTATTCTTTTCCTTTTTTTTTCTTTTCTTTTTTTTATTCACCCTATCATCATTTCGTACTTAACACTTTATTCGGCGTCGATTAGCAGTTCGTTGACTTCGCAGTGTCCAACTTATAATGGACGTTATGTTACTCGAAAAGGAGTGTCCTAAAAATTTCTCAAAATAAAATACAATAATTTTAAGAAACGCAATAAACTAGTGGGATCCAAAATAGATTTAAACAAAAATTATTTTCTTATCACGTGACTCACGCCATTTCTTACATGAGAAAATAATGGTCATTGATCAAAGTAATCGTCCCACGAATCATTCTAGTCGTACTGAACATAAGCATGAATGAAGAACACAATCGTACAAAAAATATTTTAGGTACACTCGCTATGATTCTCCCACGTCGAAATACTCGACTCTCTCACGGTAGAAGATTTTTCTTAACGATACTCAGTTCCCAATTTTCCACCCCTCTTCCACCCCTTTTATTCCATAGCTTTCTCTCTCATTCCAACTGTACAACTGTCTCCTTCGACGCTCCAATCATCAAATACACCCGTCATCCATTCTTCTGTCATTACTAAGAAAATTCGCATTTTGGAGGCCATACTTTTCATACCTGACTTTAATATTTTTAATTAACCTGCTTTCCAGTACACAGGAGGAAGATACGAGTTGGATATTTCAATTGCACGAGTAACGCCTCTCGGCCATATGCAATAATTCGTAATACAAGACCTATACATATGTCTAGGGTTATATGTATAGAGATCCATGCTCACAATCGTAGTCTAATCATTGACTCGATTATTGAATATTGGAAAAGGCTACTTATTATCAGGAACAAATTTTTGTTTTCGGTTGTCAGAGCAAACACGTGTTTTAGGCCATTTAGAATTATCGGCCCGTGACGTTCGTCGGCTATATAAAATAATGACAATATTTCGCGTGTTTCCAATGTACGTATTACATCCATTAATGATTACACGTATAGACATTATACTATACACGGTATCTCATTACAAAAAGTCATCGAAGCCATTACACAGTGTTTTACAGATACTCGACAGATATTGTGCGTATGATCGAATCAATTGCACTTGTCCATTCGGATGCAGATCTGCATCTTGCAGCATCCCTTATTAATCCATACAAGAATTTACGTACGAGTGGTAAGATAACTTCGCAGGTACATCGTTGCCTGCCAACGCGACTCCATTTTATCTTTTCACTTGTTTCCTCGTTAAATCATTTTTTTTTAATCTAGCAATTTTGAAATTCCCGCCCTAGTTATCGACTTATTTTCATCCATTTTTTTTTATCATACTCAAATTGCAACTTCTTATTAATTGCTCTATTTATAAACTGAGTATACAGGGTGTCCCGTTTTAACGTAGACACTGCAATATCAAATTACCAGTCCATGTCACTATTATCGCTAACAAGAAACCGAAATTTGTAACGTATTACAGAATTGAACTTCGAGGGCCTTTTGCGTCTATTGCAGAGAGTTTTCCGAAAAATGATTGAGAAGAAAACTTTTTTTATTTTTTTATACAACACGAATTTGCAATAAAAAATAGTGGTTCTCATTTTAAAAAATGGACTTGAGCCTCATAGTACCCAACACAGGCCCTAGGCCAAAAATTCAGGTATCTCACTAGATGGCCCTCTTCGAGCCCGAACAATTTTTTCTCAAACATTTTTTCCGAAAACTCCTTGCTTTGGAGATATTGCAGTGTCTAAGTTAAAATTTGACACCCTGTATACTTACGTATATATCTGTTACATATCGCGACGAGAATAGTACATAACGAATGTTACGAGCTGTCCAACGAAATAGACGATCGACACGACGCTCAGACAATACTTTCAATCGTTTTGAGTTCAGCTTTTAAGGTAGCCATTTAAACAATACATTCACTTGAGCCTTATAGGGAATTTATAGCATTAGAAAATGTCCAACAATACTAGAAAACAAAAACCATGACATTTATCAGCTCCAAAAATTTTAATCAGACAATACCAGACACTGACTGTGACTCCAATAACTGTATCATACTAACTTTTCAACAGCCTCGAAACATAGGGAAATTCATTTACCGCCACTCGGGGTTCACCGGTGGTAATCCTAGGGAATTTCTTTAGTCAGATATGCCGAATCAAGTACGTACTGTAGCTAGAACACATTTAACATTTAAGTTTAATGCATTAGATAAAATATCATCTCTATGTACCGCAGACAGACACGATAACTCCTGGTCAATCCGTGATTACGTTACTATTACATCACTGATCATTATGATCGTTCTATTCCAATAACTGTGTTCCCACTTCCGGAATAATAGTATCAGGTCCTTCGAGATACCGATAATCGATCACAATCTTGATTCATATCCTGTCCTTTCTTTTTCATGAATATCTTTCATTACCTTCCAACCCCCTATGACTTCCAGGTACGTTACGAATTTCTTCCTTTCCTTTGTCTTCCTCTTCCTTTTTCTTTGTTTCTTCTTCTCTTTCATTCCCATCTTCAGACTCTCGTTCTTCGTGCGATTACGCCATACGACATTGATATCGACTAATTTCTATTTTACTTACTTACAATAGCAAGCAGGCTGTACCGTGCATCACTTCTGATAGATATACAGGTGTAATCGTACCAAGGCCACCGTCGCTCTTCTGCTGTTGGTCTCTTTCGTTATCACAGTCGAAATAACGGCCCTGAGATAAATAAAATGAATAGGGATCAGACACAATCAGTTATACTTATATACGTATCCTTTAACAAATTAATATTATTCATCAGCATTTAAAGCTATCCAAAGAGATCTACCTGACAATCGAAACATCTGCACCGATCACTCATCTTGCAAGTTATTCCCCATTGCTTGGCAACAGCCCTGTACAATTCTTTGCTTGATTTGTGAAGTATTTCCGGCCCTTTTACCGGAGTCCTCCTCTGGGAATTACCACCACCGCCAGGCCCACCTCCTTCTGGATTTCGTTCCTCTTCACTTTGCTTCTTATCGTCTCCTCTACTGTCCTCTCCTTCTTCCTCTTGGTCCTCCTCTTCTTCCTCCTCCTTCTTCTCCTTCTCCCTGTCCTCTCCCTTGTGGTCCAATGGATTCGATGCGTACTGCGCCAGTCTTGTCTGAATAATAAATAACGCTTTTAGTCGATGTTATTACAATTGGTATTCCGGTACTGGAAAATAACTGATGCGTCTAATTTGAAGCAACCTGCATAATTTTCAACGTGAAATTGTAATATTTCATGGGGAATAGCGCGGTGTACCGCATTGGAGCACATTATGCATTTGCGTAATGACGCCATCCGCTTCGAAGAATAATGAATGAATTAGCGTTGAGGTGTGCTTCGCTATTATGTATATTATGTATTACGTGTAAATTTGATAATTTTGATATCTATATCGGTTAATTATTTTTTAATTAACTTATGTATGTTACACTGTAATTTACCTCCTCGATCGCGTGCTCGTAGGACGGCGGTGCTGAATCCGCTACGATTCGGTCGACGCCTACCGCCAAACTGTCATTCTCCGTACCAGGCGTTTCCGGTCTGCTCGCCGAATTGACCAATGATTGAATATTGATCTGTTGCTGATTGGCTTCGTCGCACTCGACGCTATTGCTGCGACTTCCCTCGGAGCCGCCGTTGCGCGATTTCGACATTTTCGAAAAGCGAAGCTTGAAGGGCGCCAGCTTGACAGATTTTTCGTTACGAGGTCGTCGAAGAAAGATAAAAGTGGCTCCTCGGTTAATTGAAAAATCTGAGGAAAGAAAGAAAAGAGAACACGTTAATCGGTCGATGGTCGGCATGATAAAAGAATTTTTGAAAATTTCTGCCAGGCCGATTCTATTTTACGGTACATTCGGGAGTCTTTGAATGTTCCCTATGAATTTTTCTTATTTTACTTTCTCTTTTTTTCTTTTTTCAAAATATCCTACAAAATTGACCATCCTTATACTCCGTTACCTCCATAGCTCTTTTACATAAAGAAAAGTACGACAAATCCCACTTTGTCAATTTCCACCTATCCTCGACTCCTACAGGAAAAATCCACTCTTAACCAGTGAATATCCGAACGCGTTAAACTATCCGCGAACTTTTGCGAACCAAGCCGAATGGCTTATACGAACTTTTAAACCGACTTTTTTCTCCGCCGGAGAGACGCTATTGCGATATAAGTTAATAATACCGATACGAGATATCGTATCGCGTTGTTATACGACGCCGTTACGTTTAAGTTTTACCATAACTTTTATGGTATTCCCAACCGCTCAATTCACCGTTACCATGGAGACGAGAATCCATCTGCATGTCGACCTACTAACCGAGTTTATCTGCATTTCACAATTGTCCGGCGAGTCCTCGCAAAAGCTCCTTCGCGCGGTTATCATTTGACGTTAAGAAACGCTAAATCATAAAGCGTCGTTCACACTGGCGTTATTCTTGGAAACAATTCTTTTTTTTTTTTTTTTTTCTTTAAATCAACAAATTTACGAATCAACGAAATATAAAGGGCGAACGCGAAACTTGAATGTCTTTTAAATTGATTCGAATAATGTATCAAGCAATAACGAAGAGCTTTCGCGAGTGACTGAATAATAAAAAAACAACAAATTATTAACCACTTCGCGTCTTTTCGTATCTCAGACTGTTTCGTACATCCTTCCCTTCTCTTTCCCCTCTCGCCCTCCCGCCTGACGGAGCTTCGCCAGGGGAAATGTAGCTTTATGTTAAAATAAAAAATCTGCTACAAAGTGGCTACGCGTGCCAAATGTATATTACGAGGGCCGAATAATTACGCAATGCAATATCAAAATCTTCCCAATAGAAAAATAAAAATTAATATTACATCGATCAAGAGTGCGAATGAATTCATTCAAAATTTGGTCCTAATAATTAAACGGAATTGAATCGTCTAGAATGATATAGATATATATCAATTGAAAATTATCAGTCTGTTTAGTAATCTGATAAGCAATGTTATCTGCGTATCTAATATGTGTATCAGTGATTGATTATCTATCGATAGCGTGGCACAGATGCATAATTAATATATTTTCATGATTTTATCATTGCCTTCGTTTAAAACGTAATCCTTCCATAGCAGGTGCATACTCCTAGCAGTAGAAACGGCTAGAGGTTAATATCCTGACCTATTGACCCAGTTGCGATACATATATACGATGCACCAAGCAGATTCCTCGTCTATGCTACCTCGATACTCTCCTGGAAGACAGATGTTCTCAGAATCTCATGGATAAACCATTGTTCGCCATTGAAATTAAAAAAAAAAAGAACAATTCGCTTTTATACGTATATATATATATATATTCAAAGACGAAAGTCCGTCCACAGATAAAATCCAAGAATACACCATTGCTCCAGAGTACAAAGGTCAATGTAAATAATTCAATGTAAAGAGATCCTCCTAGAATCGGAGAATTCCAGCGCAATATTAATAACGTCTTAGGGTAACGTGAGAGTCAGATGAAAAAGCTTGATTATAGGAGTCCTATATTAAAATGAATCCACGCGGATGCTGCGCAACGTCAATTAATCCATATCGCTTGATCTTCAATTAAATAGCCTTTCCTATAGCCAGATTGCAGGAATTTTACTTTGTTGCATTCGACGTGGATGGTAAAGTAGGTTGCCAGGTGGGTGAAAATCTATACCCACACCCAGGAGTGGACGGCTTCGTGTCAGTGGCCCCAGCCAGTGCACCCCTTCCTGGGGCTCGGTAGCTCCTCGCCCTACTTTCTAGTTACACCCTCTCTGTCTAGGTATCTATCTGACCCACCCTAACACCCACCTATTCGGCCACCTTTCCAGCTTCCGGCCTCGTCGAAGCGGCTTTTAAGAGAGTCATTGTACATCATCAGGACGACCGAGCCCGAAAAACAAGCTCAGAAATCAGATCAGCCAATAGGGAATTTTCAAATTATGCCTAGGGTATCCTGAACCTGTTTTGCTTTTGAAGGCGGAAAAAAGATAAAAATTTGTATTTCGTAAAACGAAGAAAAAAGTTTTCCTTTGAAACACGAGCGGTGACATGAAAAGGATTTTGACTAGGTGCGAGACGCGCAGTCCCACGCAGACCGGAGCATATCGGATGTAGGTCAGAGCACCCGGAACAGGGATGCTGAAGACTCACTAACTCCAGGAGTGATTGGCACCCACCACGAGGCTATTCGAAGCCGATCAATAAATATGTCTGTCAAAGACTGTCGCGTGTACCGGACGCTTACGTTGGCAAAGCTCCGAAGATCGTAGGTACGACCAGCCACGAGATAAACGAAGGAACAAGAAATTTCGGCCACGGGGATTCCCCTTATTGTCTCTCGCGGGAATCTAGCGGGTAAACTCTCAACTAACTTGGGATACGTGAGGATCGAGGCTCAACTCGGTGGAAAACCCTCGGGGAATCCCCGAAACAAGCTCAAATGAGTTTCTGTAATGATCTCAGATACAACGATAACGGGAGTAAACAAAATCAAATTATCATAAAATGGCTGCCTGTGTACTGACGCACGATAATTGTTCTAACGATAAGACCAAGTTTATAGATACCGGTTATCTACGCGAGCGTGTCGAAGACAATGCCATCGACTTTCCAAAGTATCTTGGGAGCCAAGGGTTGAGACCCTTGAGAATTATTATTGCCAAGGGTGGTTGTGTGCACGGATCGAGCCAAAATCATTGTACAAACCTACGGCGTGATTAATCGACGTCTTAGAAGGATTCATAGGGATTGGGATAAGGGTTGGTATTATGTTAAGGGATGAAGGAGAAAGTAAAAGGGAAAGGAATGTATCGGGGGGTGGATGCTCGATTTATTTTCCACGTCGTCCTTTTCGATTCTTCGAGGGATGCCTCCCCGTCTGCACGGAGGGTTCGCAGTCTCCAGGGGTTGATTTTTCCTGACGGGAGGATGTAAGAATGAACGTCCGTCTGACGTGAATCTCACCCTAGCACAGACAACCCCTTTTTGGGTATTTCCTTTACAAAGTACACAAATTTCATCCCCCCCCCCCCCATACTAATATACGAATTTGCGTACTGCACTGTGACACAGGATTTTGAGAGGGGGCATTGAATTTTGGGGGATGATACTAAGACGATGATATTATAGGGATGGTATTATTCACCCTCCCTTGCAATACAAAAATTTCCCCCCCCCCCCCCCTCATACTAATATACGAATTTGCGTACTGCACTGTGACACAGGATTTTGAGAGGGGGCATTGAATTTTGGGGGATGATACTAAGACGATGATATTATAGGGATGGTATTATTCACCCTCCCTTGCAATACAATATCTTTTCGGGACATAAGGGCGAGTGTGTGTGCATACGTGGCAGCCTGTTTGGTCATCGGTTACGATATGCTATCATTCGATGTCACGAAGAGAAGCCTTACAGCATCCCTGAAGTGGTACATCCTCGCCTAGGATTATTTGGGTCAAATTTGAACAATGAGAAATCCTATCGCCAAACCAAACACGTTGCAGCGTTGCGCAACAGATACCGGATTCCTTTTAAGTTCAAGTTACAAGTTTACGGAGGATTCGCGGTATAAAACCGAAAAGCTCTAGATAGACAAAAACGTAGAAAACATAAGAAAGATAAAAGAAGACTTTTAAGCCGAGAGGATAAGACGGGCGTTAATCCTTCGAGAGACAAACGAGGGGTCAAAGTGGAAAAACAAAGGGTGGATCAAAAAACTGCTTAATCGAAATTTTGAAAAATTTTTCGAAAAAAAGAAAAGATTCCTTACCACACAAAAGAAAAATTAAATCAAGTCATTGGTTTGACTAATTAAAAAAAATGTATCCAAAATTTCAACCCCCACCAGTTTGGACCGATTCGAATTTGTGACAAGACGAAAATCCTTTGAAACGCGACGACCTAACTTTAATCTCGTTTGTCACAAGCGTATTAGAAAATCCAATTACGAACCTGTCCGTGTCTAATTTCCTAATCTGATATTTCGTAATTTCAGGTAAACTGGAGATATTCAAAATGCTATTGATCTTATCCTGTACGAGAATCTAGTTATATTTGCAAGTTCCGCAGCATCTTGGTTAAATGGAAAGGATGTCTGATCTTCATTTCGGCAGCCAAGCCACGTCGACGACATTCCCTGTCGGAGTTAATTTAACCCTTGATGTTCAGGGTCGCCAATCCCCGTGTGACCCGCACACGTAAACACTGTTGGTGCTTTTAGCACGGATGCTCGTCATACAAAATAGACGTCTCCGGGCGACCGAGATCTTCTTCACCCACCCCTGGCCCGAAGCGATCTTTTCTTTTCCACCCTATATTTTTCTTACTCTTTCTTCTTGCATATATAAAAAAAGAGAGTCAGTAAACGAAAAAAAATCGATAAATTCACATATTAAGAAAAATCGATCTAAAAGTCGATACCACCCTTGCTCGCATATATGAAATATTTTTATTCAAACCGTAACACTCGTATGTGACTTTCGTATATCCTATACGGCGTGTATATACGTGATACACGTGTGTACGAAAATTACAATGAACTCTCCCCGTCAAGGGGTAATTCATATTTCCCTCCCTTACATTATTCCTGAATGAGTGTCCGCCATTCATGAGTGTAACAGTGGGTAATCGTTAAGAGAATCGAAAAGGGGTTGGCAAAGTTTCAGACTAAATTACCGCCAGTTTATTACCCGGTCTCTCGGCTTCGAGTTTACATAGATTCCTAAAGGGCGATTTTGAGGTTATGTATACAAAGGCCATCCTATGCGACGGTAGTCCCCATAGATAGGCCACTGGGTTTAGGGATAGCCGACGTGTATTCATAAACAGCTGAGAAGTCAACGTGGCAGCTTTGATACTAATACAGGCTATACAGGATTTCAAGGCCAAACGTACCGACCGAAGTTAGCTCATTCATTTGATTACTGTGGTAAAGCCAACTTCAGTTGGAACACCTGTCCTGAACAATCCTGTAATATAAATATTCAAAACACGCATAACAGACCCGTGCAAGTATGCTACAAGTATAGAATCCAGAAAATACTTATGTTTATCAATTTTGAATTTTTCGAAAGAAAAGAAATGTATTTCAAATCGCGTTACGTACGTTACACGTGCAATGATTAATTAGAATCGAGTCAACAGAGTACATATGTGCGTTCCGAAATGTGATTCGTTATTAATGATTATTTACTGTCAAAGCTCCCACTAGAATGACTCGTTTATCATAATCAATCACATATCATCATAATCAATGACTACATTTACAAAGCCAACCCGAGCAATTTGAATTTGTAAAATTTCATTTGAATTTACGCGCGAAAGCAGGAAAAACGTAAACACGACGTAATACCGGCGTGTAGGTGTATAAACAAGAAAAGATTGTCAAGTAATATTGATTGAGTAGAGATCGAGTGACGTGATGAAAATTGAACGAGAGTAGTGCGACAGATACGAAGAAACAGAAGGACATGCCATTTCCCTCCCGGTTATTCGAGAGTCACGTACGTATGGTATATATAGATATACGTATACATGTGTCTAGCACCAAACATCCACCACTCCCCGTCACTTTATTGATCCGCGGAATGAAAACGCACCGGTCTAATGCACTCACGTTGTTCTGCCAATGACGGAATAACGAATGCAGAATCGTAGATTAAAAACGTACGGTAATACGCATGCGGATGCTTTTTATTTACTTACAGTCAATCCACGAAGTATGCAAGCGCGCAGAAACGAAAAACTTATTCGACGAAGCACAATACGTGATTGACTTCCTCACGAGTAGCGGCCATATTGAATATAGCTGGGCGCCGCGTAGCGGCGAGTGTACGTACTAAAGGGCTACAACCAAGGCTCCCTCTTTTCTGCTACGCCTGTCATTATAACGGGAGGACGTCCTCTTTAACTTTCCGCTCTGTTAATACGACAAAAACAGATTCTCAATATATTGTTTACGTAACGTCTTGATATACGTATACCTGACAATATCTATTGCGTGCCGTTACACGAGTGACAAATCCTCAACGAGCTTTCCTTGATTCAAGAGGGACATCCGCCGAATGACTCTTATCTTGCTGACCCTAATAGTCATTCTTATCGGAGAATCACTATTCGTCGAGTCTGAACGGACTGTTCAAACCCTTTTTCGTAAACCGATCAGAATCCTTATTTTTTGTTCCAGACCAGAAACGAGCTTCTCGGAGAAGAAGGACCAGTCGCGATCAATTTCTATGGTACATGGACGTTAACTTCGACGCGTCTAGGCTCACGAGTAGAAATATTTTCGCGCATTTCGGATGAAGACGATTTGAAATTAAGAAAAAAGTGAATTTCACTGTATGGCATCTTGGGTAATTTAATTAAAGTGCATCACTCGTCCAGATACGAAATGAGGGTGCTTCGTTCAAGAAGACGATGCGTAGGTTGACGTTGAGAGGTAAAAAAAAAGGAGGACGCCAACGACGCCAAACAAATCAGGATTAATGCGCTCTGGGATTTTCAATCTTTTCGGTTAGCTCGGTTGAATTCGTTGCCTGAGGATTCTTACGTAATTCTCATAGGACGGCCTGCGAGCTGTAACGCAGCCACAATTATGACAAAAAGCTTCCCTACAGGCTTCCCAGATAAGCTGTCTCAAAAATGTCTGAAAGCTCAATAAAATTTTTTCATATTTTTTATCCTCTTTAATAACTTTTTTCTTTCTTCCTTTTCACTTTCATTGCGCACTTTCTTTTTCAATAATATTTCCTTTTACATCCCCTAGAGCTTTCACATTACATTTCTCCATCCACTTTTACGCACGATCTGTACATGAAGGTTTCATATCGATCTACGCATTCGGTGTGACACGCATTTCGTGGGTCCTTTCATTAAAGTATTGATGCTCGACTCGTACAAAATTCAGCATCTGCCATTAAGCATGTATTGCGCGAGTAGTTTCTCCGCCCGAGGTTAACCCTCGTAGTCATCCCTTAGTGAGCAAGGGATGATTTTGGCAGGCCTTTGAACCTTTAAACTCTCAAAAGTGTCCTGTATAATGCTTGGGAACCGAAAGGCTAGTTTACTTTTACACTTTTCTGAACTTCGAGGACATCCTCCGGCCTTTCCTGAGACGTTTAGGAAATTATTCGGCGGACGATGTAAACAGGACGTCGGCTTCGACAAATTTTCATTGAAATTACGAACGTTCTGAATCACTTCGGATCTTGCGGACCAGTCAGGACGGAATAGGATATAAAAGAAATTGACAGACACGGCGATATTGGACGAAAATTCATGGTCCAACTTTACATTTGACGAACTGTTATTTCCGGCAAGAAAAACGTTGGAAGTGGGTCAAAAAAAGGATTTTTTCCCACTGATATACCAAAATATTGATACACATTGTACACACGCGAAATTGGATGGTATCTCTTCGTATAAAAATTGTTATCGTTCTGTGACGTACACAAAAATGAGGTATTTGAAATATTTTTGAAGGGAAAAAGAATCCGTAAAACACTACCGCATGCGGTTATCGATATTTACCCCGGGACCGTTAATAAATGGTATATTTGCCAATTTTACGAAACTATCAAAGCTTCACAGTGAATTTATTCATTCGGTATTTTGATTAATCCTACAAAGAAAATCCTTTTCTAACCTACGTGAAAAATGTTTTAGGACTTGGCAGTAAAATTTGCGTAGGTTATCCTTCTGGGGTTAATAATATCAAAATTATCCAAGAAACACGATGACCTGATAGGGTCAAAAGAAAATGATGGCTTCGTAACTCTTTTTTTTTACCAAGAATCTCCCAACATTTATTTAAATAATAAATATAACGAAATAAAGGATATATGTAAAACAAACTTCAGTTATCATGAAATAATATTATCTAGGGACTATACGTTTGATATACTGTATATGTATATTCAAATTTGAGTCCCTCCGATACACATTAAATTACCAGTCTAATTTTTAGCCGAGCGACGTTCTTAAGATGAAAATATAGAGTAAACCTCGTTATTTACCGTATAACAAATAGTTAAACTGGTTATCAGAATTTTTTCTGGTACCGCCAAAAATTCCAAATTAATTCCTTCTGATATCGTATTGCAGTAAAGGGGGGCGGCGGGGGGGGGAATTGCCCGGTCGTATTTCATATATTTCATTAAAAACGTTCGAAGCAAAACAGCCGAGTCTGAAATAAAAAGTTTCGCGTGATATAAACCGGGGATTCCCCGGGTCTTTGTCAATGCGTATACATTAAAAAATTACCTATTCCATTCTTTCGCTCGATGACACACGGTACACGAAACGGCTACCTGGCTGAACTACGAACTACCACGAGCGCACGAAAAACACCTCTCCTTGAATTTATAAAAAAAAAAAAAAAAAAAAAAAAAAAAAAAAAAAAAAAAAAAAAAAAAAAAAACGCATAAGCACCCTTCGCCGTTGTTATAATTAATACAAGCTCATCGATTTCCATCACTCGAACTCTCCATCGTCTGGGGCGGTGTCGTTCCACTAAGAAGTACAGCACGTTCATTATAAATTCCCTAGGGGCATAAAAATCCCTAGATGGTACATTAACGTACCAAGATTTATCCCACGCATCAACAATTCATTTTTAATATCCGTTCAATGGACTTGCTCTACACGGTATCCCAGATTGACGTGGGGGAGGAGGGGGGGCAGTCCCACCCACCCCATCCAAGCTTGACCAAATCCAAAATTAGGTAATAAAATATAAATCCGACAGAGCTCAACCAAGCGGACACCATAGCAAAGGCAATTGTTGATGTTGACAATTTTAATAAATTTACCATAAAATTAAAACACGGCGTCGCGAGCGTAAATTAAACGAGGCGTATTATCCCGAAAAAGTGGTAATTACAAAAGATAAGTTGAAACGACGATAGGGTGAATTTTTGGGGGGGAACGGCCGAAAAGGTCGTACGGCACGCACTGTTATCAAATACAGGAAGTGCCCCTGATGCCAAGTGGGAATAAGTAAGGGAGTAAAAGTGAGGGACCCGCACGTTTATTTCGGATGGGAAAGTTGCCGGGTGGTTTTTGCCTTTAAACAATGACGTGACGATTTATTTGCGCGAACCATACCTACCGGCCATGCTGGTGATAATTCCACCCCTTGAGAACGCCGCGGTCATAAATCGTTTTTACATTAGACAGAGGCATGACGGTCATTTGGAGCAAACGTAAATTTTTATTAATAAAGATACGCGTGTACGAAGTCCAAAAAAAATTTTTCCACCCAAACTCAAAATACGTGCATTCGAAAATACATAAAAAAAAAAACAGATAAAATATATATATATAATCTTTTCAAAAAAATGTTTATGAATTTCCGCAATACGTTTCCAGCTTGTCCGACAATGATAACATTGATAACGATAATGACAAACCACTAGGAAAGTTATGGTACTGAAGTTGCGTAAACTTCCCATGTCAGTGGCTAGTTTCGACAGAGAGAGCCAGGTATAGATACACAGTGTCGACGTCATTGTCAGGAGTAATTGAACGAGAAAGCCTTTGACAGGATCCTACCATTGAAACACAAACAGGAATTACATGTCGTGACACCCGTTTGACCCAAAGGTACCAAAAGTAGTTGAACTGCTGATTACGATTGGTTAAATTACGTGACATAACCGCTAAGCGTATCCGAGAGACTAAAGGATCAAGGGTGGAAACACATTGCAGATACAGCAGAGGGGTGGAAAAAAATAGTTGAGAAAAAAAAAGTAGACTACGAGACTCATAAGAGGGTTCAAGGGAATTAAAAAGCAGAATCCCAAGTGGATCGATGAGAGCTTTCGCGAATGCAGTCTGGAAGGTTCGTTGTATTCGAAGGTGTGACAAGAGGGATGAAAAATTTGAAAAAAAAAAAGAAATGATCCCTTTCACCAGAAACGAATCGAGAACGGTAGAAGTGTACCGCGGGGCATCAGATTAAAAAAAAAGAAAAGAAAACAAAAGTTGACCCAAATAATTCGAGTCCTCAAAAATGTTGCTCGTCAAAGAGGAAGGACTGTTCATCAGGTTCCCCATAGTCTTGCAGAAGGGGAATGTGTTGTCGTTGCACCTTCGGCTGGCCGCAAGTCGAACGGTGAGCTTGTAACCGCATAGAGGAGATAGTGATGCGCGCGCCACTGTCAGTAAATCGATCTGAAAGGATGCTGCTAGTACCTTTTCCACTCTGACTCCGCCTGTCGTCTCTCTCTCTCTCTCTCTCTCTCTCTCTCTCTCTCTCTCTCTCTCTCTCCCTCTCTCCCTCTCTCTCTCTGGACCACCCCTATTTGAGAGCCAGAGGGGGGGAGGACATTGTGGGAGGAAATTCACCTACCCCCTTCTATCCTCTCGGCCGGGGAGAGTACCCCCACCCTTGAGCCAGACTGTTCTCCCGTCTAGCATCCCTTCATCCTACCCTATCGCTATACTTACTCTGGACCCTCTATATTCCCCTCTCTCTCTCTCTCTATATATATATATATATATATATATTACGGATTTACCACCCCTAAACTCCTGATGCCTACCCCCGTCGCCCCGCCAGCACAAACTTACCCCAGCACTCTAACTCCGTTTGGTTCAGCAGAGTTCAGTACGCTACTCACTCGTCGACCTCACGTGCCTCCCAATCCACGTCGCAGCCTCCATTTCCAACCCTTAACCACCAACCCTCCTTCGAGCTGCTCACTCCGTTCTCTCACCCTGAGCTTTACTCACTGAGATACCAACAGCCTCAGTCGCCATCTGCAAGCTCGACGAGCAACACGGAGAAGAAGGTGGTGAAAATTGAGACGAGCCACGCTCGATGCTCTCGCTACTCCGGCGCAACATTTTCATTAAGGTAGAGAGACCTCATTTTCGAAATACCAAAAAATAGTCAATTTTTTTTTTTGGGGGGGAATTTGTTTTTCTCTTCACACTCTCCAAAGAATCGATAAGTGGTCGCGCGTGCAAGTTCTTTTTTTTTTTTCTTAACGCTAATTTACCAAATTTCTTGTCACTTTGGAAAATTGACTTTTCTTTCCTCAATCACATTTCTTTCGGCAGCTCCCAAAGGAACACGAAGTGATTGTTGTTATTATCCTTGCCCTTATCTCTCTTTCGAACACAGTCATACGGATAGTAGAGTTTTGGCGGGTAACTATATCTGTATATACACATAGTATTCAATGATTGGTCATTAAAGCTCGATCAGTCATTCCGCGTGAAAACAATATCCGCCCTGGGTATCCATGGCTGAAATCCGGTCCTTTTTTTTTCATCTTCTACCTTCGCCTTCCCTGATAAATTATCCGCAAAAGATTTGACGGCCCGCGCGGAAATACTTGGGATATCAAAATACACGTTATTCAATGGAATTATTATTCCGATATGACGAAAGAACTTTCGAGGGCTCGTTAGCACGTCTTACGTCCGTAACGATCGTGACTTCTCTCTTATCCGTCTCGAATAATTCCATTGGATTTCATTCAAGTACCGATCGATCCCTTCGGCTTTAATTATAGTACGCGGCTTCCTTGAATGAAAGCTGCACGGCGTGCGACCGTCGCGCGAGCGAGGCAATTATTAATTATGGAAAATCGATTAGATTGTGTATCAAAGAATCTTTTTTTTTTTTTAAAAAAAAAAAAAAGAAAAAATATATTCAGACGCCAGTATTAAAGATCCTCATTGGGTATTCGCTATATTGCCTGAGATTTCTCTTGGATTTCTTTTATTTCCATATATATATATGTACATGTAACTTGAGATTCTTCCAAGTCACTCTGTAAATATTACTTGGAAATTCTTTCTGTATTCCCTGCGCGTAAACAAATATTAATCCCGTCTCTCGTTTAAGTTTGTGTCAATCATTCGTGATTGATATCCCCAATTCGTATAGAAGGTGGATGCTACGTGTTTAGATATATGATATAAGCTATAGTATATATATACACTATATATATTACGTGCAGACGAGTCTGACAGCCTTTTTAAAAATTTCACCCAGTATCTTCGTTACTCGACTAATCTGAGAGCCCTCATGCAGCCAATGGGATTTCGTCAAAGTGAAACTACAGCAGTCAGTGGATTAAAGTGACGGAACGAGTTTACAAGTCCTTTCAAATCCTCCGTTCGTTTACCCCGTTAAAATAAACACGTACACGTGATATGGCACGTTAAAGTCCATCGAGGCGTTTTAGCTCGTTCGATGCATATACAATACATATGTATATCCACATATGCATATTTGACATACGTATATGCACACACGGTACGTGATGGTGTCAGACTCGACGGCAGCGTCCATCGTCCTTGCGGACGGATCTTTCCTGTATTTTGACAAAATTTTAAAAAACTTCACTTGAATTAGGTCCAGTGAAGTCCTAATCAAAGATTTGACCTGGTGCGATAGGAAACGTAGGCGGAAATTATGAAAAGGGGTGACGTGG
>NW_014333200.1:334265-334436 GCF_000341935.2 Cephus cinctus | reverse complement strand
AAAGGGGTGAAGGGGGGGGGGGGGGGGGGATATATCACGTAGTAGTTGCGAAATCTGACGATGCGTGTCGGAGGGATAAAACGGCCGAGGGCGGGTGGAAAAAAAAAGAGCAACGTGATATCCGTACCTCGATACATTTCTTTCATTTTCATGGAAATGCAAAAATCATCC
>NW_014333200.1:332728-333907 GCF_000341935.2 Cephus cinctus | reverse complement strand
TTTTGCCCCCCCCCCCCCCCCCCCCACCACCACCACCAAGCTCCTACTGGACCACCAAAGCTCCTTTGTGAAAGCACAAAATTCATCGGGAATACGCGAAACGTCTTTGGAAAATCTTCGAAAAAAGGGTCCTACGTGAGAATGGCGAGAGAAAGCGGCTCCAAAATCGGTCCTATGTCAAGGGGTCGACGTGTATGAGATTTTGACAAAGCGAATGAAAATTCGAAGAATACCGATCGTCCTACCTACTCAGGACTTCACCACGGTACGCGCGTCCGCTGCATCCGGTGTGCAGGAGATGTAAAAGTATGGAAGGGTAGAAAAACAAATGATTGACCACACTGAAAGACGCGAGTATCGGTAAACGCAAATATTTATCATGGAGAGCGGTAGACGAGAGCGGTAGGCGCGTAGAAATCGAAGGTTAGAATGGAGAAAAAAAAAGAAGGACAAAGAAAAAAAAAAGCAGTCGCGACGAGTCACGGGAAAAATTGCTATCGATGACCTTCGCCTCGATATTCGCAAAAGACTTCTCTCAATCAGCTCGTAATTATTGACGCTCGACCCGTCGCCAGCGTCGATGCATTTGACATATAGATAGAAACAAGAAAAAGAAAAGTAATGCTGGTCTCTCGCGTGAAATTACAAGAGAATAACGAATTTTCAATGTCCTCCGGAAATTATGTGACGTCACAAGCCCCGTAGATTAATATCAAAGACATTACGTAAAATATGCGAGCACACGTGACACGACGTACGTACGTGATCCGTTCGCGAGAGTGACGTCACGTGACTTCCCTTTCATTAATGTCCACCCACCCTCCCCTCCGGCCCTCTGCCAATGAATATTATCCAACCATCGCCATTGCCTAATGGATTTTAAAGCAAGAAGGAGATACAAAAAAAAGAAGTACGTCAAGTAGAATAGACATTGCATGCACCATTTCTTTTTATCCCGCTCCGATTGACTCGTCGTTGCATATGGCAGCCATTTTACAAAGATACATGAAGACCCTCCTTTATGTTCCACGTGGTACACTCGGCTGAATTTCGATTTCGATAGCGACCATTTAAATTAGCACTTTACCGTAATTGATTGTATTACTGCCGTTGTTTGTTTACGTTTAATGTGCGACGGATTTTTATCGCTCTCGGGTCGAGGGAGGAGGGGTGGGTGGG
>NW_014333200.1:328427-332473 GCF_000341935.2 Cephus cinctus | reverse complement strand
GGGGGGGGGGTGGACGTCGATGACGTCTGCGACGGCGTCCAGACGCCACCCTTTAAATTCAACCCCTTCCCTTTGACTCCGGCGAGCCAAACGAGTTGTAAGACTGAACGGCGTCGAGGAGGGACGTTGAAGTTCTGCTGGGGATGCGAAAGAAGAGGGGTGGTTGGCGGGAGGGGGGGGGAAGAGCGTAATGATGAAGAATTGATAAGGGAAGAAAAAGGGAAAAAAAAATATGTATTTAACACGCATTTATACGAGGGACTCGACTTTTTATGTAAAATATGATTACGCGTGCTAGGGGTAGTTTTTTAAAAATTAATATACCTCACCCTTTGTATATGCATATATATATATATATATATTGTATATAGGTGCGCTACGTATAACGTATGCCTATATCGCGCACGATACACTTTGCACTTCGCTCCTACGTTTCGCGTTAATGTATATAATTACGTTACGAAACCACCACTCTCGTTCGGCCGAGTCGTCGTTCGTCGAGCTTTATGTGGATTCGACTGCGATACGTGTACATAGAAACTGTACGAGGCAACCCGTTATAGAGTGCCTCATTAAAAATGCAATGGTCTCTCCCGCCGCTTTGGAGACGAGAAGAAGAAAAAGAAAAAGGAAAAAAAATTAAGACAGAGGGGTATCAGCTATTTCATTTCGTATCGCTCGCCGGTGCGAAAATATTCCGAAAATTCACAGGTGATTCGTTAGACTCGTTAAATGTCAGGGGACGAAACGGTGATTCGTTACAGCGTCCAATTTTCACGGTGACGTAACGTCGATGGATCGGGGAGTTGTCTAGGGAATTTTTCTTTGTCGTCTTATCAAAATCAATATACCTAAAAACAGACACGACAGATCATTAACGTTGTAGTGTTTATTATCAACGTTATCAGAAAGGGGGATAATACGACGGACCAATTAGCGTCGACGAGACCCCTTTCCTCGAGGGTTGATTACACGGGGTTTATTGTCGAGGTCGGTGGTGGGCGTTTTCGTTTTTATGGAAATGCGTGGAAAAAAAAAAAAAAAAAAAAAAAAATTTGGAATGAAAAAATAACAATGGAAATTTTACACTAACCCTTCTCCGCAATGTTGTTTCCAATAAAACTATATTCCGACAGGATACGCGATTCGCTGACTTCTAAGATAATAAACTTAATTAACGCAGGAAAAGAAAAAATGACAAATTTGTCACTTGTACCAGCGTCGAGGGTCGTATTCGTAAAATTAGATAGGGGTAGTAAAGGAGTTATGAGAAATATTTTTGTATCCGACATATTTTATATATTTATAATTAATTTTTCGACGAGGTCGATTTACTTAGTACCGTAAGAGCTTTTGATAACCCGATACATTGACCTGATTTTCATCCCCTATTCCACGAGGTCAATTCCAATTTCAATTTTACTCGTTCCACCGACGGTACGGAAACTACGACATCCCTTACGAGCAACCTCTGGGCTTCCGGTACAATTGGTACCGTCGAGTCAACTAGTCAATCAGTTGACCCACCCCCTGACTAACAACCCTCTTCTTGTACACCCACCCCGCCCGCTTCTGTCAAACACCATTGTACAATAGTTTGCCATATTATTACAACTGTCAGATTCTTGGTTCTTTTTTTTTTACAAATTTTACTTGTTATCAAAATATACCAAGGATAAGGGATGAAATGTATACGTTAGCAGCTTGCACACTATACCCCGTGTACTTTGAAACAGCCGCTAACGTTAGTCGTGATTTTAGAATTGTTTCCAAGAATTACGTATGCCAGATGAAGAAAACAAAATATTTACGCGGTATATTCACCGATCCCGTAATTACCAGTACCAGCCCCCAATGAGTGAAAAAAAAAATCACAAACTCCACAGTGCTTTTCATACCCACCGAACAGCCCAGTAAAGTGTTCAGTGATATAAATTTCAAGAGTACGATATTAATTTTTTCTATTAATAATATATTCCAGCAACCCCTTTGACGCGTCAGATCGTTAAGGAAAGTAAATATTAACTAAAGAATTTCTTCGCGTTTTCAAACCAACCTCTATGTTTTTCTTACCTAGAAAAACATTTAGAATGCCTCGCGTGCAAACCATAGGAATATACAGCACCTGTATGCAGATTGGTCCTGTAATGAAACCTGAATAAGGGATGATTTCGTTAATGAATTTGCTGGTAACGAGCTATCAGTCGTTCGTTTCCCAGGAGAGACTAAAGAAATAATTATGTATTTAGGGGTTGCTCCTTACTCAAATTTCACCGCAAGCTCAGTACTGTCAGATAACGTACGCGGTATTTTATCGTATGCAGGTACGAAAGTGGTATAGGATATTTAACACATACGGTATACGAGAGAAGCTAGACAGGCTGGCGCGGAATGTGTTTCCCAATATTTCCAGCTGGCAGCTGCCAACTGCAGCGTAAGTGGTGTATAGCGTTGTGCTTGGAACTGTCAGTATACAAAATCCTTTCTCCACTGCTCGTACGAGATAATAACAAAGAGATATAATATTCAATCTAACAGACAGGGACGATGTACATATTTACGTCATCTGGAAAAATACTTGCACCCTTTGAAATAAAATAAAAATGACAAAAATAAGAGTTTACATTAAAATCGTACCCACTGTAAAGTCTTTTTGCATAAATATTATAAATTCCTATACGTGACCTGGGACAACATAGTGCCCACCCATGTAAAAGTCTATGAGAAATATTTGTATTAAAAAGAAAAAGCACCATAACGCAGATGTTCACCGGGTTGGAATAAAAGTGACCGATATGCGTGAATTAAAGTGACAGGAAAATAGGGGCGAGGGGGGTGAAGAAAAGGGTGGAATGAGGGCCCCGGAGAGAATGAAAACCCAAGAGGGATGGAGATTCTTGAGTTTTTACCGTCGAATGGATAAAGTCGTAGAGTAGGGCTCGTGCGAGAACCAACCCTTAGAAAAAAGAAAGTTCTTCTTCTGGAGGGGGGTAGGAAAAAATAAAGAGCGAACGCTTCCCCAGAGAGGCTGGATCTGAATAAAAAAAATTTGAGCAAAATGCTACCTGGGATTACGTAATGGTCTGTGAATGTCTACGGGGTAGGTTCGTGAGCCTTGTTAATCGTTGGTTACGATTACGTCAAAGTTTCAAGATTTTATCTTGAAATCTATTAGGGGTGATATTTGATAGCACCTTTTTTTTTATTTCCCTAAACGTTCCTTTTTCTCTCCCTTAATTATACGACTCCATGAAGATCGAGCTGAATAATCGTACGGGCCGTAGAAGCTGGGAGCGATTAGCTTCGTCTCAATTCCGGTTATCTTCTCGAAAGCTTCCGTAATTCGTTCTCGCAGTTAATCCTCCCCGCGAACTCGTTATCTCCGGTGGAAGTAAATCCACGAGGATTTTCGAACTGATAAGAAAGAATCGAGAAGACGTTAACAATTTTTTTTTTTTTTTTTTTCATTACAACCCAACTGTTACCGTCCGTTCACGGTGTAAATAATAAATGCAAAATTTGCCAGAGCGAAAAAAAATTTTTCAAAAAAAAAACTGTTCACTCGGTCCATATACGTACAGATACATACCAGATAACAATAATAATAGTATCCTGCAACCGAAAGATGAATGACGAGCTTAATCTGTCCTATTGTCACTAGGTCCGATACAGGATTTAAGGGCTGCTGGGCAGAGCGTAGGAGTAAAAGAAAGAAAAAAAGAAAGGGGGAAAAAGGGAGTGAAACCTTCGGTAATTCAATTTCCTAGAAAAGTCCGATAGCCGAGTCAACGATAAAAACTGGGACGCAGCGTGAAATCTCAGGAAAAAAAGTTTTGTTTCATTTCAACGATTCGGATCAGTCACGACATTTTGGAAATGATCATCGCCGATCCGAGCGTTCATTGGCTAATACAGATATATCAAATATCCACGCGTTCCAGATACAATGGATATCAATGGCATCCATCACAACGAAGAAAAATATGTGGAGGGTAGTGCCACCCCCTGGACCACTTTCACAAAAGATTTGAAATATACACCTCATC
>NW_014333200.1:238068-328020 GCF_000341935.2 Cephus cinctus | reverse complement strand
GTCTCATAAACTCTATCATAATCCGCGAAATAGGCAATTTCCAAAATTTCTGTTTTACTTGTCAAAATCCATCCGGGAAATTTCATTGAATAAATTCAGTGTACTCGTAGCTCGTTATATACCTGAATATACAACGATATACGTTATACAAGCCCAGCATCGCCGTCCCAGATGAAATGGATAACGATAACCCGACTTCGTTTCGAAGCCCAAGAGCTTATCAATGGCATCTACAGCAATGAAGAGAAATCTATCAGAGGGAGAGTTCGCCCTCGCTGGACCACTCTCGAGAGTCCTCAGACTCGTCATCGACAGATTAAATCAGTTGACATTGTTATCTCCCCCGAATGATCCCACAGGAAGCAGAGAGCCACAAGTACCACTGATATTTTCCGGACACCCGGTATGTAACGATCTCATTGACAAAGCTGCCAAGAAAATTACGTAACTCCACGGTGAATATCTCGAATCGCGTGAAACCCACGATTACCCAGTGGGATAAATTCCTCACTGTCGTTTGCCGGTAACACGTGGGTTATGTCGAGGTGAAAAAATTACGAAATCGCGTAATAACCATACCGATTTTATTGCCGTGCCACGTGTAGCAGAAAATGATCGAGGAATTTAAAAAAAAAAAATTATTATCACTTTACATACCCCTTCAAAAGTTTAATATATGATCGAAGACTCGAAGATACGATTTTCATTATAACCAAGATGAATTAAGCTGTTCTATAGATGTATATTATATATGCATGCGATATATACACAGTGAGAGAATATATATATATCTATACATAGGAGTTAACAAGATCACTTTTCATCATTCAGTATTCCTAATCCTGGCTGATCCTTTTTGATTAGGTAGCTGTCACTGACCAATATAGCGCCCGATCCATTTCGGGGTGCATACGCTACTGAGATCTTCCCACTGTGTATATATATATATATATGGTTCTAATCTAGTCGCTGTATATATAGTAATGCAAAGGCGCCTACGAAGCACCACGTATCTTTCCCTCGTACCACGTTTCAGAGAAGCAAAAGATAAAGGGAGTAAAAAGAAGTTTTTGAAAGGGGGAGAAAAAAGTAAAAAAAAAAAAAAATAACGGAACATACTAACTGACGATGAATTGAAAACAGCCAGGAAATTACGGACATGCAGAGATACGTCCTTCCTTGGGAACTTGTCCCCTGACGGATTCGCGCGTACCTTCCTTTAGTCCACAGTTATTATTCGCGCAAGTCATATTTTATTCACGACTGGCAATCCCGACGGCGTCCATTGTGGAGCGTCGATTAAAAGAGACGTCGCCTGAAAATTCTTTCATGAAATCTCATTCTCGTTAGAAGTTCTTTGTAGATGCAAATTTAACTGAAAAAAAAAAAAAAAAGAAAAAAAAAAAAGCGTCATCCCCGACCCCCTGCCGCGCGTGACATTAACATAAAATAATTAACTATGTATAATCAGTTAATATATGTTACAAGCATAGCTGCGCACACGTGTGATATTTATTCGTGAGTTTAAAGAAAGAAAAAAAATTCAAAATTTTTTTTCAAAAATACGTACAATCTTAATCGTATTCAAATCGTAATGCAATACCGCGTAGGGGTACTTTCGCCAAATTTAAAATGAAATTCGCAAATTACGTGACTTAAACAAAAGCTTAACTTTGATAGCTCGAGGCGACTTCATTTTTTCCTCATCTAAGTTAAAAGACAGGAACCCGCCGGACTTTGTGACAGGATGACGAGAACCGTGCTCTTTACTATACTTGTCTCGCTTACTCTCATTATCTCTTTCTCTCTCTGACGGGACTCTGTCCTCTCTAAGACGAAGCCGGGGGTATACCTATATATATGTTAATGATGGTAAGGGAAACTTTTCGTGACAAACATTTCTTCGCGTCAGTTCGATCCATCGCAGACCGGCAACTTTTGGGTTAAAAAAGTTATCTTGATTTTGCCATTATCCACATCCGGTAGTTTTTTCTTGTTAAATAATACCTATATACTTTATTGAGTACATATTGACAGTGTGGATCGATAGCGCGTGGCCGAGGATGATAAGAATTGTGTGGATAGAAAAAATGTACTATGGACTAAAGCAAACTTTGGAAATACCGACACTTGTTTCTGTTACGACGAAAAGTTTCGGTAATGGGTTGTTATATCACGTGAAAATCATTATTGACCCCCTTGACACCGGGTATGACCCTAGGAAAGTGAAAAGTCCAGGTAAAATCCTTAGATAACGAGACCCTTGAAACTTGTGGAAAAATATATATATTTCCTCGTTCGATCGTAAATATCCGCGAACGTCACGGAAAACGTGGGATATTGATATTGTGGTTAACAAAATTTTATATAAAATTCAATTAAGCGAAAATCGTTACGAGTACGGTATACCAGTCGATGAAAAGTCGAAATTAAAATTATATATGAAAATTTCAAAAGTTATAAAAAATGTTGATAATGATCGATCCATTGATTACTAGATTCTCCGTCTTAGCCTTAATCAATCTCGTTAACACGTCGCACCAGTTAATTGCAAAGTGAACGCCGTAGACTTGATTCCTCGAAATTTTTCTCTCTCGAGCGATCTACGTGATACCTAGAGCGCATCGAGCAAGTGATATACAACGGTACACTGGATATAAAGTAAAGGTATAGCATTCGCCATAAAAGAGGGTTAAAGTGCTATCAGCCGAAGTAACCAAACTCAACCTAACCTACAAAGTACAAAAGTATAGCGAAAAGAGCTTTAAAAGTATATCCAGTGTACAGGTGCACCTAACCTGTAATGCGCAGGTAACTGGTACCCTATACATATAATACATACTGTATGAGCTACAGTACCTTTAAGATAATATAGCTAATGTGAAGTCAAAATGGCCGCCGAGATACCGATTAAGGGTGGTAGTGGGAACACGAGGACGTGACAATCTCTCCGGTATTACGCAGTAGCAGTAGCATACAGAAAAGAAAAGCTCGCAGATAACACGTTTTTCGTCGTTCGAGTAAATTTGGACGTAAGAGACAAAGATATAGAAAAACATTTCGAGCCAGCTACGTCACGCAGACGAACAAAACCTACGTCCACGTAGAAAAACCATTTCAAAAAAAAAAAAACCGGCAAAATTTAAATATACAAATTTTTCAAATATTCGGAAAAAATAATTTTACTCAAGCCAAAAAAAGATTCTTACCTTTCATTATCTGCGGTTCGAGTTTATCGAGGCAAAAGATGACGTAGCTCTCTACCCCTCATTATAGATTACAAGAGATCATCTTCCCTCAGTCAAGTGCGCGCGACTCGATACCCGCAATAATCAAACGAGTAAAACGTAGCTGAAAGTAGTGCCGGGCTCCTCCGAGTGAAACGACCCTCAAAATATTCACAAGGACTCGATGGACCGGAGAGCTTCGAATCCGAAGAACCGTATAGCAGGAGGGAAACGCCCAATGAAATTGGCAATGGCAAAAAACGTCAAAGTAACTGAAAACCCGCAGATACTACTATATCCGAAGGCAGTGATACCACCCTTAGAAAAGAAAAGTCGAATTCGCTCAAAAATTCTCTCTCGAAATTCGCCTCGTCGCGTTTTCTCGCACCAAAAAAAAAAAAAAAAACCCCAGAAAAAACAAGATCGTATTATTCGAACATTTTCCTCGAGGGGGGGTCGAACAATCATCCCCCGAAGCTTTTCGCGTATTGTTTCAGCGAATGAAACGGAATTGCGAAATAACGAGCCCACGCTACTGGCTCTTCCTGGCTGCAGCGAGGAAGAGGGATCTGAATAGTCGAGCGATAAGTATTGGTATCCACCGTCTGACACAGAGTGTATACGGCGGCAGTGTCGCTGAAGAAGGGAATAAGGGTAAAAGGTGACCCAGTTCGAAAAAGGGGTGTGTTGCCAGGAGAGTCTAGAGGATTGGAGGGTTAGGTGTGGGTATAGAGGCACGATACCCCCTGGTGTCACTGATTCCTGACCCGGTGTGACCCGGATGCGCCTGGGTCTTTGGGCTCCGTTGCTGCTCTGCTCCCTCTCTCTCTCTCACTCTCGCTTAATCCACGTCTTTCTATCTCCGTCCCACTCGCTCGTTCACCGTGAATCTCCATAATGAACTGTACTACGGTCGCCAACGCTGAAAATCCAAGTGTGTTACTTCCCTGTTTCAGTTTCTGCGGCAGTCGTCACTTTTAACACACAAGTGTGTAATTATTTTCACATATTTCAAAGCAAAAAAAAAGACACTTGCATGAATCCATAAAAAGTCGATCATAGAACATATTATTATTATTATCAATTATATATATATATATTACCACACAAACGCACGTGACGTCTGATTAAATATTAACCATGCTGTTCAATGCTCTACGTCCATAGCCGGATTTCAGCTGATTCCCATATAAAAATACAGTTTCAATTTCCGGTTGATTATAGTATCGAATATCTATGCATGCTTTCGAATAGAGATATATATTATACCGATATTTATTGTATTCTTGATTTCCGTATTACTCGAAACTGACCAGTGTCCATCGGCGTGAAAACATTAATATATATATATGTCTATACACAGTATAGTATACCAGAACAATCTAATAAGGATATGCGGTCGAATGGATTGTACTATTCAATATGAGATATCACGGTTCGCGTTAGATAATAGATGCCAGTACCAAGAGTACAGGTGATACCGCGACTGTTACAGAAATAATTACTGTGATATAATGTATAAGCTGGTATATATAATAATACAGAGTGTGATCGCGAGTAATTCCATGACAATTATTTTGCATTAAATAGAGGGGTCGGTGGTCGATGGGGATGAGGAGGGAAAAAAATAAAGATTAAAGAGAACGAATTTGACGCAGACTCCCGCGGTCGGGTCGAAGAGATGGAGAATGAGTAATTTTCAAGATTAAAATGGCGTCGCTGATTAAAGAGAGGCGTTAATTTTCTAATGAAGCGTACCACCCACCGTCGCAGCCGTTATCGGGTGGCCTCCCGCGTACACGTGTTACCAAATTCGAAAGACGGTGCCCGGTGGGTACGTTATCGTGCATATGGTCGACAACCAAGAAAGAACACTGATTTTCGTAACTCCTGAGCTTTCGAGCTTTCGAACTACGTGTTATCCTTCCTTTCCTACGGTCCTTCGCTCGCGTCCGGTGGAACCACGAAAAAACGACGTTTGCCCAATGATATTTCGCAACGACGTCCATAGGTATAGTAAACGTCGTGTATTCAAGGCCGCCAGGAGTCACGTGGGATAACATGGGTCCATAGGGGTTAGTTTATGGTACCTCGTAAAGTCACCAGAACGTCGACAAAAAGTTGAAACAAAAAGAGGCTCCCTTCGTGATCGCTAACGACGAAACTTGATACTTCACCCCTTTGCCAGCGACGCGGAAAGGGTTGATACAAGATTTTAGTGAAAAATACAAAAATTACAAAAGGGCCAAAAAAAATGTGAAATTTCCAAAAAAAAAAAACACTATAACGGCGCGAAACAACTTTTTTTCTTGCATTTCACTTTTCAGCAGCGATATGAATTATGATAAGAGATTTAGGTATATGACGTGCCTTGTGACGTGGGAGCCTGTAGACGTAGAATAATTTATGCCGTCTCGGACACATTTCCCTTACTACTATTTTTTATTTTTTGAAAAAAAATTATTTTGACTCGCGCGACATTTCGCGAACTTCCGTCTTGATGCTCAAAACAAGTGCAAAAAATTTGTATTTGAAAAATCCCGTCGAATGTTTACCGAAGAACATGTTCCCTACCTTCGTTTCCCCCTTTTTTTCTTCATCTCGTGCCTTTACTTGTCCCCCCCTCCCCCCCCCCGAAAATCGTCATCCTCGGGAGTAAGCTTTGAAGAGATGAAGACACCCCTGCGAGAAAGAATTTCAGCATCCCTTCAACCGTTACCACCCCGTTGACTGGTCCACTGAAAAATGTGCTTCGTGACATTTACCACCGGCCGTTTACCGTCCTGTGAAAACTCATAGTGGTATTCTCCCCCCTCTCGCCCCAACCACCCCCTCGAACAGCAGTAAACGCATGCGACCGAGCATATTGCGGTTGTTAAAGCGAAACGTAATTCTAGTATTATAGCCCCTATAAAGTCTGCGAGCAATGGATATCAGCAACAGACCGGATATCGCGTCGGAACGGAGGTGACGTCATGCTATAAATTCTTGATAGTCGAATAAGGAGCTGTTGGGATAATATTTCATAGTAAAATCATTGAAAACTTAAATCAGCCAATAATTGTGCGATCGATATGTACCATGTGACGTAGGTTAGGTTAGGTTAAAATTTCCCGACGATATTGATCGGACCAAAAAGAAATTTGTCCAAACTCATCTGATAATCCGAGGCTATAAAATAATACGAAAATTAATAGTCGTCCAGGATCGCGAGAAATGAACGTAGATTAGCCCGTAGCAATTGTCTGCTTAACCGAAAAGGTACTTTTACCCTCTTTTGAATTATAACCGTAATTTTAGTTCCAGCCATTGTTTAACGTTATAATTAACCACGGGTCTCCAAATTCTCCCGAAAAAATAAAAAATATATAAAACGTCTAAACGTATTATCCGCATTCATTACACGCCTACTGATAAACCCGAAGGATACCACCGGAGTACATTTAAATTATTCCGCCATTATCTTCCATTCGCCCTCTCACGAAGATCGGTACCAGTTTTACCTTTCTCTCCGTATACCATTATTATCTGATTCGAGAATCCGGCACCGGGTTAAACCACCGGCAGTTGAACGCCGTAGTCAATCGGCAATTTCATGTACATCTCATTCTCTCGGTCGGTATAGTAGAAATCTATGGACTGCGTTGTATACCGACCGATCCAACCCGAAATATGATATATCGAGACGAGCCCGAATCTCCGGTGAAACTTCATCCCCCGTGGGGATGGGCTAATTGCCAAAATTAATTTCCAAACAGTGGCCTAATGCCAGAATTTTTAGTATCACCCCTACATATTTCAATGTATTTAATATATATATATATATATACGTCACTATACTGCATAATACACAGTTATATTTCAACGTAATCCTCCTACATTTGTACGTCTTCCTACCCACAATTCTGCCGTTCATCTCAGATTGGCAAAAGCAATCACATCGAAGAGTAATTATGAAGGAATAACGTTGGCTAAATTATATTTCATTTAAAACTTTCGTAAACTTCCCGTCAGCCCCGCCACCGTCTGCGCCCCGTACCCTCTTCGTACAATTGTCAGATTAATCATATAATGTCCCACTGAGGCTCGACTAACTTTATACCTCACTCTGGATTCCTCAAATAATCCCTTTCGAACAGCCCCCCTCCGCCGACGCCCCTTACCCGACTTTTGGCTGTTTATTGTATCGCGGTTATTATTCAGAGGGATGTTGGTACCATTGAGGCAATTGTTTTATCGTTCATTGTCATTCGTTTCCAACGGCGTCATTAGACACGTCATTTATATTGAATTTAACGTGTTCACGAAATTCTGTCTTTCCATTGTTCACGCAGATCTTGATATAATTTTAATGAAAATTTCTATTACAATTATCCTCGTCAGTTTCAGTTCGTTATCATCCGAGAGCTCATTGTTTGATAAACTAATATTTGATTTAACCGTTCGTACTACGAGGTAGGAATATATTGGTTCACCCTTCTAACTTTCCATTCCATAGGGGATGAACATTCGACGGATCAGGGATCAAAGTAGGATTTTTTACTTTCGGATTTACACAAAAATAGGGATTGCGCGTATAAGGACTTTTTAACGTAAGATCGGATCAAGGCATTTTTCGTAAAAATGAAAGGATACCCGGTCGTCTTAATTGACTTTGAGTACGATACAAAAAATGTATTTCTAATTGGATAAAAAAAAAAGTGTCACTTTATTATGATTATTCAGGTTGGAAAAATTAAAAAATCTCAATGCAAAAAATCAACACAATTTTTTATTCTCTACACAAAGTCCGCGTAAATTCCCAAAGGGTCTTTCGCAATGGTTAAAAAAAAAATTTTTTTCAACGGCACGTGCTACTTGTCAGACTCCAATTAACAGGGTGCCCATTCGGGGCCTGCGAAAATTTCATTAGACCAGCAATTGGAATAGCGCACGGCTGATTTCACGCGAATGAGATTCGAGAGTGGCTGTTCCCTACGGGAGATCTGGGTCGAAGGAGATGAATAATGGGGATAGAATATGAGAACTTTGTCGTGAAGAGTCCGCGTGCAGGTAACAGGGGTAGATACCTGGGAGCGTTCAATTCGCAACAGAGCACGTAATTCTATTTCCATGTCGTAATTCCACTCGTGTTTCGCCTTAGATTTTCATGGGTTCTGGAAATCGTATCGGGTTTCACATAGGATTTGAAATAGGACCCCCCCCGTTTTACTGGTAAAATCATTTCGACTATACGCGCCACCAGGTCGTTCAAGCCGTCGCCCAGAAATCCAGTATCAACAGCGAGTTATTTCTGTTCGATGATTAAAAGCCAGCCCTTTTAGGTCGTATAATATTTATTTCATTCGCAAAATTGACAAAATCCCAATTTTTTATTTTACTTGTCAGAATCCACTCCAAGAAATTTCATTAAACCCCCTCGCTGTTCTATTTCACGAAATTTCAATTGTATTTACCCCGGGTACACTAGGGGTTCAAGATGGTTAAAGAAATTAAGTGTACTCGTCGCTCCTTATGTATCTGAATATATAGTGATATACGGTATACAAGCCCAGCGTCGCCGTATCCCAGGAAGGAAGCTGCGCGCGAGGACGGAAGGGGTGGGCGTGCCTTCCACTTTTTATCTCGGCTAGTTCCCGGGATGAAATATCGGGCAGCAGTCTCGGGCCTCTTCCCAGCCTACCCTCCCTTCCTTCCGGCCCCCTTCGACTCTTTTCAAGAGTTTCGGGATGGCCGCTTATACGGACGTCTACCACGAGTGGAGGAAAAAGAGAGAAAAAAAAAGGTCACTTACCACTGGATCTTCGTCCTGGATGCTGCGTCTGGTCCTTGTCTTATTCTCAATTTTACGTCATTGCGGGTCCAGGACGTGATTCGACGGCTGAAATCAGTTCGTGAGATGAATTGATTACTGGGGCGATTATTTTTGCATTACGCGGATTTTCGGATATGGAGAACTTGTTTGCTTATCGGGACTAGGTCGGTACGCGGATTTTTGCACGCGGTAAAGAACGATCGTGATGCGGACTGGGTTACTGAATTACGGTTTTTTTTTGGAAATGGGGGTAAAGGTTGAAGCGTTTAGGGGATAGGGCGAAATGGATGGAAGGCTCCAAGCAAAAAATATTAAGGATGATGATGATGACGATAGTGATAATACGGAATAGTTACAGAGATCACAGTGAAGATAAAGTAAATGCAGAGGACCGGATTAAGCAGTTTAGGGTGCGAAATACACGAAATCGGGCCCAACGTTAATACAAGGGCGAGAGGGCCGCGAAGGATGAGACTGACAGCAGCAGCCGACCGAAGTCGGAAGATCCTCAGGGGATCTTGAATTCACGCTCACAACCTCCGTCACTGCCCGCCGCAAGTCTTCGGCCAGGGCAGGTTAGACGTCAGGAAGCACCGTTCGCCTCCGAAGACGAGTCCCGCTAACCGTCGATCAGCGCGCAAAGTCTTCCCGTCGGAGGGTGATTAGAAGTTGCCAGGTGACTGGAAAGTGGCACCCGTAGGCCAAGTGGAGTAGCACGTGCGAACGCAGATTGACGTGAACCTAGAGGAGCCCTGGAGAGCGCAGTAAGGGATGCCGACGCCAACCCGTGACTCCCCACTGCTCAAACCGTCTTGGCGTATTTACTGCGGAGTTGGCTGTGACAACAAGGTGATATCGCGAAGGAGGTATAGCCCAGCGGGAGAAAGGGGGAAGACAGGTAACACAGAGAGAGAGAAAAGTAAATAATCAAGTGAATATACCTCAGCAGACAGACGAGAAGAGGATGAAGAATCATCAATGAATGACAAGTCAGAGATACAGAGAGAGAGGAAGAAGGAAGGAAGAAGGAAAGTACGCGGCGTACTAGAGATCGATATAGGAAATCGGCTCTCGGAAGACTGAAGCTTCGCACTTACACATCCTTCCGCGTACCAATCAGTGCTCCCTCCCCCTCGAGTACTGATCGGCAAGCACTGCCATCCTGCGACGAATTTTGAAACTTCCACTATTCGCATTTGTCCTTCGCCTTACCTCTTTGCGTCTGTATATTTGTCTGACCTACTGGCCACGTCGTCTTTGTTATTAATCTTTTCTTATCACGAGTCGTCAGCAGATTGCGCTTTTTCTAAACTGCATATTGGAAGCACAGTGTATTAAGAAAAGATATATATATATATACACTATACTTCCCAGCATACAAAATGAATTAAGAGCACCAGCAACACTCAAAATGCTCGAGTTAAACGTAAGACGAAAGCATTAATATCCACTTAGCGAAAAGTCAACGAATTTTCCTAACCCTCATAAGCGAAGAAGAAAACGACCCCTTCGAGCTGTCTGTATATTCGATTACACAGTCAGTCGCCCTAATAGAAATTTGCCTTCTTAATACTTTGTAATGACACAGGGAAATTAGATCTCAAGGTTCACCGTTATCAAAGACCTAACCAAATGATTTACATTAAAATTCATTATCCGAATCTTCATATTAATAGGCGGGTAAATTAGGTTAAATAATTTTAAAATTAACACTCACGCCTTACAGGTACCAAACTATACGAACCGTCATCATGGATTTAATTAATGTAAAATAACGTGCTCCCATCCTTGCTTGTTATCTGATTACAGGATGCCTAATGAAAGCGCTCCGATCTGCGGATGCGGAGTGGTTTTGGATTTGCCGAAATCGCGAAACGGCATGACGGCTATTTCCACGAAAAATCTTACGATCTTGATACCGAAGACGTCGAAGCAGTCGAAGTCGGAAGTGCGCGGCGGCAAAAAACAAACGGAGGAGGAAGAAGCGCCGAAGCCACAAACACCGGATACCGGAAGTACCAGTTCCGTCACGGAGCAAAGACAGCCTGGAAAGCACACGAGTAAACAAAAGAAGCGGCTGAACTCATCTAGAAGAACGCGAAGTGCCGAGAGGTCGGATTCCCATTACACATACATAGGTAAGACCATACGAGCTTGTAACAATAATTGATATGACGATTTTATCACAATTCTTATAATCGACTTCCGGTGTGAATTTTTATCATTTTTTACAGACTCCGGCTCGAGCGTGGTATCGGGCAACGGTATACGGGAAAATACTATACCGGAAGCTGTATACTCAACCGTTCAAGAATCGCCTAACAGAAATGTCAATGGGATGAGTAGCAGCCAGGTCAATGGACAGAATCGACCTCAACCGGTTTACAAAATTCCGTCGATGACGTCACCGCCTCCGACGTATGACGTAGCAATGTGGCAGGTGCGTGAACGATGCACTGATTGTTTGTATGCATTTTTTTTGTCCTACTGTCAGTATTAATAATAAATTTTATTAATATGCATATATGAAGGAAATTGTTTATTGAGGGTAATAATCGTACTGATAGGAATAATTGGTAGTTGGACAAAGTTTTCGGGATTTATTATTATTTGAGCGAGCGTGAAATTTTTTTTTCGTTAAAAAACTTTTTTCCCATTTTCTCGATCCGGCTATCTGGGACACATCCGGAGTATTACGTAAAGTGACGTAGATCCGTATTAGAGGAGACAGTGGAAGCTAGTGGCTAACTCAAAGGGAAGTATTCTCATATTCCGACGTCTCCACAGTTTGTCGGCGCCGGGACGCACATAAATTCTCTGGAATCAGCTCCCGCGCAACTATTCCCAATTCCAATTCCTGTTGGGGCTGTATACCTATAGCTAACGTCTCATAGAAACAGCCGCTGAATGTTTGCGCGTGTAGGAAAAAGTGTTCGAATAGAATTTTTGTTTTTGTTTTTTTTTTCCAGGCGCTTTTCTTTCGTTCTACTTTATGTCTTAACGTCGCGACGCCATGCGTCGAAATGGGTTATTTACATTGAATTTAAAAAATTTGGTAATTTAATGGCTGTCGTAAAATTTGTTTTTTTTTAATAGTTTTTCGAAAATTATAGACTTTAAATAAATGCGATGTTCATCATACCATTTTTTGGAAAATTTGAATTAGGTTATTCTAAACTGTTTTTACGTAAATTATTGTAAAATCTTTAAATAGCTACGTTCTATAATATGACCAAACTTATGTATGTACTTATATATGTATATATACATATATCGCTTTTCATTTTCACTCATTCACACCAAAAATTCAGACCAATTTACATAGACAATTTTTCTTCTCTTTTTTTTTTACGAGCCTGAAAAATGCCCTCGTGTCCACTGCGGTTATTACGTCAATTTTTGTCTACACGCGCGAATTCCTGTATAGGCGATTTGCGATAAATCCCCAAAAAAGGCAGATAAATGAAGGAAATCCGACAGATTATTCACCCTCTATTTAAAGCCTATGACAGGCTCCCAAAATTCATGCTTGATTAGATCAAAATGGTATCGTGTCAAAGGTTACCGCTGCTTTAAAAAGAAACGAGAACGTATAAAAAATAATTTGCAATGGCCTCCAATCGTGTGCACTGGGCCGAGGAGAATGAAAAAAAAAAGCAAATAAATTCAAAATAGCAAATGAACTGGTAACATTAATTATCATGATATCATGATTATAGGTCACCCAGTATGTATTTGAATTGAATTGAATCGAATATTTCTTCGTCAAAAAATTTCAACTACCCCCAAGTTGCCAGTTTCGAATAATAGTAATTTTTTCTTTGGTCCACAATCTCTCAAAATTGCACGTATAAGGCGTCTAATTTCGTAAAATTTATCTTTCACTCCAAGTACGTATCAATACGCAGTCTTTCAATTACCCTGCAGTATGGCTCTTACGTCCTTATCACGCTATTGCAAAAAGACTTTGCTGCTTGTTTCCATCGATGAAACGCATCGCTTAATTTAAATAACGACCACTTTAATATTTCACCGTAGCACAAAAATTCACCGTACAAAATTCTCTTTCAATAGGGTGAACCGGAAAGAAGAATGAAAAAAAAAAAAGAAATTCGCATTACTCGACGAAATTCTGGAAATCAAAATATTCGCGTAAATTAGCAAAATTTTTCGTCCACGTTCAAAGAATGCGTATATACAGGGAGTTCAGACTATTTCTAGCCAGCATTATTTTTGTAAATGGAATATATTAGAAAAAAATGATAGAGGAAAAAGTAGTACTGCTTTTTATGCGCAACACAATGACATATGCATTTTTCTTTAATTTACATTATTTTGATAGAAATGAAGGTGACCTTCAATTTTTTTTAAATCGAATCCTATACATTTTTTTATGTCGTATGAAAGCGTGTGTCAGGACGAATTCATCCATCTGCTACGCGATGACCTTCAAGGTCATGCAAGGTCATGCAAGGTCAAAAATGGAAGAAACAATTTGAATATTGCTTACCAATGTCTTTACAAGTATTCTTTATTAATGAGGCTACAGCAAATGTTCAAAGTGGCTTCCTTGCGCACGAATGCACATTTCGGCTCTGTTAATTACGTTTTTAATAGCTTCTTCTAATGTGGTCCCAGCTATTAATCCACATGCTTGTGTTATTTTGGTTTTCAAGTCGTTTATATCACTGGGCTGTGTCTCGTAAACTAGTTCTTTAATAGTACCCCATAAATAAAAGTCCAGAGGTGATAGATCTGGAGATCTTGCAGGCCACTTGGCAGGTCCGTATGTACCAATCCATCGATTTTGAAATATGTCGTCAAGATAATTTCTTACGATTCTACTGTTATGTGGTGGGGCCCCATCTTGTTGGAAGTACATACCTTGCGTAATGGATAGTGGCAGATCTTCCCAATAATCTATAAATTGCGTATTGACAGTGAATGACAACATCTTTCGATTTTTATCAATAAGGAATACTTGTAAAGACATTGGTAAGCAATATTCAATTTGTTTCTTCCATTTCTGACCTTGCATGACCTTGAAGGTCATCGTGTAGCAGACGGATGAATTCGTCTTGACAAACGCTTTCGTACGACATAAAAAAATGTATAGCATTCCATTTAAAAAAATTGAAGGTCACCTTCGTTTCTATCAAAATAATGTAAATAAAACAAAAATGCATATGTCATTGTGTTGCGCATAAAAAAGCGGTACTACTTTTTCCTCTATCATTTTTTTCTAATATATTCTATTTACAAAAATAATGCTGGCTAGTAACAGTCCGAACACCCTGTATATCCCACTTTCAATATAGATCCTAACATTTTCATTAATTAACATAGCATAACTTTCAATAACAATAATAATAATAGGTCCCACGTATGTCAACAATCTGAAATTCTATCATTAACATAAATCACCATAATAATCGAAGCATTGTTTAATTAATGAGAAACAAGCAACCCGATCGGCTTCTGCTAATTATCTATACCCACTAATTAACATACCTGAGTCGGATCGTGATTAAGAAGTTTTGAATTTTCTTCATAAAATCAAAATTAATTTCATTTATGAATTCATCCCCCTCCAGGGGGAGCACGGCATCCCTTTGTTCAGGTACTTTCGCATGTAATATACCGTACGTATATGAATTACGTACAATATGTAAATAAGTACGCGAACTGTTGAATAGCTAAAATAAGGGAAACGAAAAAAGGAAAACAGTACGGGAAATAAAATGGAAAGAAAAAAGGAAAAAAAAAAACCCCGAAAGGGCGCAATTCAATTTGGAAAATTCAGTGCGGCACCAAGTGGTTGGCAAGTTATGCGCTGGCTGATTCGGCGATTCTCAAGCCCAAATAAAAGAGACCCCCGTGACTCCGACTGTAGATTTATTCAATAGCCTTAGCAGCCCTTGTCCCAGGGCGACTAGGGGCGGTTTTGGAAATTCAAATGTGACCCAGACAAGCCCGTAGGAGGTTGGACCCAATAGTAGTATACGCTTTACATAATGTGACTTTCAGGCGAGGAGCGAAGGATGAGGGTCGTGGCCGAGGAAGGATCGAAGGGGTGGAATCGACCCCTAACCATTGCACAATTGAGGAAACGTATTTCACGAAATTTCGAAACCTCGTGATTCATTGCCGGTATTGGGATTTCGGAATGAAAGGATATAAAATTCTTTTTTTTCTGACAGCCTCTATTTTTTCGACATTTCCATTAATTTAATTATTTAGTATATACCTATATATATTTAATGAAAGTCGTGTAAATGGGATTGCTAAATTTCATTGAGTCTATATACATATATATACTATAGGTAAATATACCTGTTTCAATTCGGATTCTTTTTCAATCTCAAAGATCCTTGTAGGTTATTGAAAATGATCCAAATAAATCATTGAGACGCGACAATGAGAGACTCCGTTATTTATGATATTCCAGTTAAGGGGTGATCAAAAAATGCAATTCAAAGTCCATGGTGAGCAGTGGGTGTGGATAAACAGGAGGTAACAGAAAGGGTGCGTAAGGTACAGGTCCGTTCAGAAATTCTTTGGCGTTCTGGAGAGAGACAAAGAGAGAGAGAGAGAGAGAGAGAGAGAGAGAGAGAGAGAGAGAGAGAGAGAGAGAGAGAGGTGGGGGAGAGAGAAAAATGATGGCACCAGACTCCCATAGAACTAAGTAAAATAAAATAAGGGAATCATCTCGTGAAATTGAATCGAGCCAAGTTTTCCTTTTCCACGTCCCAGCAAATGTCGCATCACTAACGCGAAGGATTCTTTTCAGTTGTTCTTGGTTTTATTTAGGTCTTTATATCGTCTTATATATATGTATGGGAGAATGAACAACGATCGTTCGATCGTGTTGAATTCGATTCGTATCGATCAATAGACAATTCCCTTGTAGCTGGCTATGAGGTTTGGCGTTTCTTAAATCATATTATATGTATATATATATATATATATGTTCTGATGTAATTTCAGCGAACTCAGAGCCATAGTTACTGAAAAGAATATATTTATACTCCTGGTTAGAAATCAATTAACGAATGTGATTGGATGAATTTTCGAATTAATTTTTTTCCACCTCCCTCTCTCTGATTGCTTTTTCTTTTTTCTTTTATCTCTGATCCTTAATAGCTGTCAGCTATCCAACTTGTGAATAAGTTAGGTTCTACAGGCAAAATCGTTCCAGAATGAGAAAATGGATAAAACCGAATGTTAGTATAGATTTACAAGAGACAAGAACAGAACATTAGGGATATTACGAAATTGCTTTTAGATCCTTTCCAGTCGTATCTTAAACTTGACAGCTCTTAAAGTTGACATACGATATTATTTATTCATCAGAAATCTCTTACAGTTTCACTATTTTTGTCCCTGCTTGTCACTTTTTACTTTATCATTTATGTTTCCTACTCTTGAATTATTAATACAGTGGGTCGAATCCTGATTACGAGACCCTTGAAAAATTGTGTATTAAGTGTCAGAGTTCACGAGCGAGCAAACTCCAAGATCACGTAGGGACGAAATTTAAACTTAAAATTTATCAGGAACACGTACGGGGTCGTGCGCTGATGTTGAACTATGAAACTAATATTTTTCCTACTCCAGAGAATTATCTTTAAAATTTCATAAAAAGCACGTGAAATCCCATTTCACCGCGTGGTAAACATCAATACGAGATCACGTTCTACTGTACCTGTATAGCATATAAGACCATCCCACACTTAATAGTACAGATGAATTTCGCGAGTGATCAATCAATGAAATCAATCATGAAAAATTAGATCTCACATTAAAATTATATCATCCTTGACCTGGGTCAAAAAAAGTTTCATCCTTCAACCCCAAGCTTCTGCTAACCTGTTACAGTCAGGTCTACCACCGTCCTACGAGGAATACCTGTGTCACAAATATGCAGTGATAACACGATCACACACTCCACCACCACCCTGGTCAGATTCGACTCCAAGCATCCAGCAGACACGCAGGGACCTCCTGGCGAGTCAACCTGAGCTACGTGAATTTCTGACCCACTTAAGGCAGCGGGCGCAGCATATTAATAATCAACCCCCTCACCAGCAACAACAGCAACAACCACAACAAGGGGTCCTGAGAGACACGACCTGCCTGTCAAATCAGCAAGCCCTCAGGAAGCAAGCGGCCAGGACGCAACGACCACGTGCGCCACCTGTCAGGTGAGTCAATTTGACATAGTCCAGATCCTGAAGTCATTTCCAGCTTCCAGGACCAAATAATTCAGAGACCCTCCTTACACAACCTGCAAGATACAATATGAATCTCAAAGGGATGCCAACCCCCTAGCCAATCCAATCAAATTACTCATTACCACCCTTGTATAATTTCCCTCATGTATTACCTTGACTCACCTGAAATGGCTGACGTTTTCCAGATCCCAAAGTGAAAGTCGCGCCCAGCAGCAGAGAATCACGACCATGTACGAGGACAGTGCATTCTGCATGGAGACCACAGTGATCCAATCAGTCTTCGACAATGGCATCTCCTTTTGCAGTGTCATGTAAACGCGTTATCATTGCCTGTGGGATTATAATCAATTAATCACAAAAATGCCCATTTGTGGTATTCGCGGATATCGTTGATAAGAAGGTACCACGAGTCTGGGAAAAAGCAATTTTTGAAAATGAGATTGCTCTCTTTCTTTTGGCAAAATAATTTTGTCATTTTCTTCCAAGGTCAGTCGTGACTGTCAGACCCGTGAAGATCGCAATTTATTTAGCGAATAACAATTATATCGTCTATTTGCGTCTTTTCGATTTAATGACGATTTCTATTAGCCGATTTTTGGGAAATTCGCGATTTCGAGATATTATCAAAGTTTTTTTTCTTTACTTCTGGTCGGATAACGAAAGCTCATGTAAGATTGCGAAAACTTTGGTATGAAAATGATATGAGAAAATATTACGTCATATAAATATATATATGTATTATTATTATTATTATACGGCCATAAGGATTTCCATTTCGTACGCGAATTTTCAATTTTCAATTATAACTTCAACCAAGTGCTATAGACCTGCCTAAGATAACTCCTAAGGAACGCAAAAGTCTTTTTGCGAAATTTAAAAAAGTCCGGAAAAAAAATTCGAAATTTATTCCAAACGAGAAATGAGAATATCTACACCAAGCAATGAAATTACGATAAACCATTTTTTTTCTCCTGGCTGGTCCAGGCCAAAGATAATTTTTCATCCTAATGTCGTTAGGCGTGCTGGTACGCTTTCGCCTAATTACTATTCTGCGCCTCGGTTTGCCTTTTTTTTCTACTGAAAAACTTTTATCGGGAGTATCGCTCGCTCACCGTAATCGCCATACTTATTACGGTACTAACATTTTTCATTCTAAAGATTTAAAAAACGAAAACGAAGAAAAAAACGCTAAAATGGCGATAAACGATTCTCCTCGCCGTTCATCTTCCATCGATTATCAATGAATACTCAAAAAAAGCACAATATCGAAAAAAAAATGTATATTCCTCCATTACAAAAAAAAATGTCTTTTACGTATCCAAAAAAAAAATTTCTAAATAAATCACATAAATTTTCCCAACAGAACGATCTCTGAGCGGATTAATGAAAGTATCAAAATCTGAGGAGCTAAGAAATTTTGGCCAAATTAAAAAGAAAATGATATAATAAAAATTATTCGACATCCCTGCTAATTATAACTAATTTTAACACGCGTCATTCACAATATTTATATCGCAATATTCCATTATCGTCTTCTACGTTATTTCTACATAACCAATTTTCACATATAAGTTTACGTTGAGTCTCGCGAATTTAGTCAGTTTTTTCGAATACTCAATTAACTAATTCAATTAGCGTCAATCATTCTTACCTAAGGTTACTATTATGATATTATAATATATTGTTCTCATACTGTACATGTACTTGGCCATACTTATATTTGATATAGACATTTACAAGTAACGAATATTTTAGACGTAACCTATAAGCGTACATAGATATATATATGTATATAAATACATAAAGAAATATAAAATATATTATATATACATATATATATTAATATATAGACTGTCCTAACGACATACAAAACATACAGTAGAATGTAAAGTCGATGTTAACACGTGGTGTGTAGATTAGAAATTTTCGTCAACGAATGACTGGGGATGTTGATGAATTATTACGATTAAATTGTACTGTCAAGTCAAGTAGAATTTAATGATAAAGAAATATTATTTCGAGTGATAAGAGCTCGAGCAACCTCCAGAACTTCCAAAGATTCGAATCAACGCCACTTTTTTTATTATTTCATCATTGAATCTGATATCGGAATTGCGGCCGTATATGTTTTTTCCTGAAATTATTTATTTTCATTAAAACAAAAATTTCTAGCGCGTTGACATCACTGAGAAGAAATGTAAAAAAAAAAATTGGACAATTTTGATTAAGAGTAGGATAAGCAATACAGAGAGTATTGATTATGAAAATTTTCGTGTTTGATAAAAAAAAAGTATGATAAAAAAAAGAAAGAGGGGGCACCAGGAAAATTTTCGTGAACAAAAAATCTCGAACGTGCTACGAATTTGGAAACGATTTTATCGGAAAGCAATAAGTTGATAAGAGAGTCGCATATGGTGGGATCAATGCGTGGAACTCTAATCGCGTAAAATATAAAAATATGTTAAAAATGTATTAACGAGGCTGATGGAAATTTTGACGAATGATAAGGTGTATGAGATAAATGAAATTTTGAAAACGTGAATCAAATAGACAAAAATTTCAAACTAGACGTTGATGGGGGGAAAAATAGCCTCTTATCACCACGTCAATGTGTTATTTTTTAATTAAATTTCAATGTTAATTAAATTTTCGTAATGTACGGAACATAAAAACAGCCGCCCCAGTAACGATTGAACTTGAAAACCGTGAAAGGTGAATAAACATAATTAAATAATTAATACAAAATTATAAGAGCAATGCGATAATCTCGTAGATGCGAAATGATGAAGAAAAAAGATTTTTTGAGACTATCGACTCTGTCGAAGTCATTAGCCTTTTAACGTATTCCGTTTAGCCTCTATTGCGGATTATATAAGTACGTAGCCCTTGGATAGACGAAATGAGATTAAAAATTTTGAAAAAAAAAATCATGATTGAAGCGAAGAAGTTGAAGGGAAAGATATTATGTATGTAAAATTTATTTAATCGAGACGACACGTTCCACCCCTACTATGAAAGAATACGATACTAATTAATAATAATGGCGTAATTAGAGAGTATGGTATAAATCTTAACCTAATTTTAAGGTACCTTAACTCTTAAGCGTTATACAAGATACAAAGATTTTCTCGTCACTTGCAAGGGAACGATGCTTAAGCACAAAGTATTAGTGAAGAATGAAAAGCTGATAAGGGACAAGTCAGAAATGACTGATTTTTCTAAATTCGCTATTTTCACAAAATATTGAGTTTTGTAAAAAAAAAAATTTCAACAAATTTTCGGAGTTTTGTATTTTTTTTTTACGTACACAACGATATACCCTTAACAAACGTAATTATATCCTATGATTATGATACACGAGTTATGACGAGCGGCAGCCGTAATTTTCGTGCAAAGAATTCATTTTTTTTAAATTGTCAATTATTCGTGCACTTTTTATGAATCTTTCTTTGCAATTCCGACGGGAAAATCACGTTGCATTTTTGATGTCGTAGTTGTGTCACGTCTAAGCGCACATTAAGCCATTTACCGAATGCATGTGAGTAGGCAGGTTTTCACTTTGAATATCAAATCATCGAAATGTTGGATGAAACGACTTCGAATTTTTCTCAAAATTACAGTGTCAAATTATTTGGGAGAAAAAAGGAATTATTGTTCGATTTTGTTACAGAAACAGGGAAATATTGATTAACGTGATGTAAAGTTGCGACTCGAAAGAATTTTGAAAATAAATATATATGTATAGATAGATAGAACTGCCAAGAGCGAGTAATTTCTGAAAATTTTTCAAGCTCGCGTTTTGTGAGCAAAAATCAACGAGGTCCTTGAAATTTTTACTTTTTTCTCGATTTTTTTGGGCACTCGATAATTTTGATTTTGTATCCATCCATTTTTTTCGCGTCAACAGTTCGACGTGATATAAGAAACTCAATATTCAATCGACGAGGACTTTTTTTTTTGAAAACTCACATCTCAATAAATATTTTCTGCGTAAGACGAGAAAAAAAAGAAAACAAAATTGTATCGGTAAATCCGGTGTACCGTAATACTGAATTTCATAAATGTCAATTTGCAATATAAGCCCTGAAAGTTTTATTTCATTGACTTTCGTCTCGTATTATCATTCGGGAAATTCCATTTATACAAAAAAGTCTTTTTTGAAAAAAAAAATCTTAGTTATGTCGATTGTCCTGTCGAAACCTATTAATATATTAAATACGGTTTCATAAGTGAAATGAAGGTCGTGCGGGATCAGTAAACTCTAAAAAAAAAAAAAAGTAACATTTTCCGTGGTCCTGGCGAATGCTTTTTGGGAAAGGTACAAGTTTTTGGCAAGAGAAAAGGAGGAAGAAAGATAAAGGAGAAATATCGAGCGAATTTGTATTTTTGTATGGGAATTGTTTTGTAGGCTTGCGACCGCACATTGTTGATTCGCTAATTGGGGTTGTTGGTAATAAAGTATCGTGGGCAGTATGATTATGCCAATAATAATAAGGAAAAAAATATATACTATGAATAACATTGTGAAAATATTACATGATGCTAAATATATATATATATATATATATATATATTATACTACATGTTGTGTATATTATAAATGTTTAGAGGACCAAAAAATATAACCTACTGATGTAAAGCAACAGTGCCTCCAATTTATTCTTCCACCAATATCCAAAAAATGTATGTTCCCCAGTTTAACCACTTACACATACATGATACCAATTACGTATAATAATATTGCAAAAAATGTCAACCACTATCAAAGATTATCAAAGAGGAAAGACAATTTAAAAATGAAATTGAATTTTCTCATTCGCGAGAGACGCGAGAAACGCTGATTAAACGACGAACTATTTACCTGTGTATATCGCGCGTATGAATTTGCCTCGAAGATGGCGCTGCTGGTCTCAGGTTAGAATCGCCCGATGCTGATGCTTGGTAGGAACTTGAGAAACGTCAACCATAAGCATTAAATTTCCAGTGATCACAAATTATTTTATATTACGTCACCGCGGCCGAATATACTCCAGAGCGACAAATATCCACAGTTCGAATCTTCTTTCGGAAAATGAAGTGGTTCGAAGGAAGTATCAACGAGGCTGTAGCAACCTCGAAGTTCAGGAAAGCAATTTTCGTCGTATTCGTCGAGGGTGTGTACTCGCTCTTGAAGGTTATGTCAGCATCGATTCATCACTCGCACACAGTTTCCTTGATTCTTTCATGTCTACTGTTATGACGTTTCTTTCTACCAATCATCTTGACATCTATCCCAGCAATTTTACTTTAATGAAATATTTAAACATTGAAGTAGAATTATCATTATGAGTTTCAAGTCACTGTTAACCTTGTCCCCGTTTTCTGCTTATTCATTCTCTCACCTTATGTGTCACGAATTTGTTCTTATATTATGACCTGTTCGTTTCTATTGAGTATATTCATGCATATTTTTATTTCTATGTTGTACATTATGAATATATGACATTACATCCTCGGTTTGGTTATGATTGTATTATTATATTTTGAACTTACAATGTGTCTCCATAGGAAAGGATGATACCTCCGTTCAAGTCGCTAATGCTATCAGTGCTGATGAGGTATCATCACGTTTACAACAGGATGATTTTGTTGCTATAAGACTCGAAAGTGGCTCCGACACCTATAGGTTCTTTGCACAAATTTGTATCCTTTTCCGAACTCAAGCCTTGGAAATGATTTTGAGTTCTATATACATAAAGATGTTTTCAAAATACACTACATTCCTTAACACCTATGATCAGATCAATTGGTACCAGTACCATCTTTGTTTTTTATTGGAGAAAATGGCAGTCCATTAGAAATTGTTGCTGGTAACACAACAGCCTCTGAATTGTTGATAAAAATTGATGGAGTACTGGCAAAAGTAGGTAAAGGAACTAAGAATTCGTCGACTAACTTAATACAGGTTGAACAGAAAATTGCAAGTGCTACAAATGCTACTAAGACTCCAGATACTAATGCATCTTCAAGCTCTGAAACAGAGACTTTGCAAGAACAAGTTAACCCCGAATCTAAGACTGAAAGTAATAGCAATAGTCCAACCCCCAATGAAAGTATACCACCAGAGACAACGGGCAGCACAGAAAAAGTTCAGGAACCTACAACGAGCACTTCTGAAACTGCAATAAAAGATGCAGCACTGTCAGCAGAAGTATAAAAATGATTTATTTCTAAATTCTATGTTTAAATATATTATTTAATGTATTTTGGAATTATTGAAATTACAAAAACAATTAATTGTGTTCAGGAAAGGGTGGAAAGGGCACGACAGTTAATTGAACTGCAAAAGAAGCAACGTGAAGAGGAAGAAAAGCGCAAGGAACGCGAACGGGAGCTGGAACGTCGTAGAATGGGCCGTGACGTTCAAAAGATGCGTCAAAAGCAACAAGATTTGGAAATCAAGCAAGCGCATGAAGAGAGGATGCGAGAGAAAGCTGCAGAGACAGCTGCGAGAGAGAAAGTGAAGCAGCAAATCGCTCAGGATAAATTGGAACGCAAGCACAAAGAATTGGCACTTCAGGTACAAACTCATTAAGCCTATTTGTTCCAATAAAACAGTCTAGCAACAATTAATGCTACAAATATTCACATATTATAGCAACAAGTTGCACAGCAACAACAAAACCAGGAGCAACCCAAGCCACGTACAGTAATACCCAGTGATGCTAGCATAGCGAGGATCCAGTTCAGGTTGCCTACAGGGAAACCACATATGGGCCAGTTTGAGGCATCTAGTACTTTGGGAGCATTAAGAACTTACGTTGTGCAAAACATAGAACTGCCATTCACACATTTTGCAATGTCTACAACATTTCCCAGGAGAGACCTCATAAACCAGGATGACAATAAAACTCTCTTGGAACTGGAATTGGTCCCCACTGCCGTCATTTTAATTCTACCCTTGAGAAACGTAAGTAAATGAAACCACCGTGCGCTCAGTAATCATTAACAATTTATTCATTTTTCTAGGCAAACATCACATCCGCTATAACAACCACCCAAGATGTCGGCTTCTTTTCCCGCTTCATGTGGGGCATCTTTGCGCCCATCATTAGCATATATAATTACGTACTAGGTTACTTCTCAGGAAGACCTCGTAGAAACCCTGAGAGACAAAATAATACTCCTAGCACCAGTGGAACTACTACCAATATTGACAGATCACCTACCACTCAACCTCAATCGTCTGGGTAAATTGTGCTAAACAACAATTTATACATAATACTGGACATTAACCTTAAATTTGAATTTAGGCTTACCAGGAGGAATATAGACAGCCAAGGTACTACGACTATTCGCGCCCAGGGTAACATTCACAGACTACATTCTGGAGGTGATGACAACGACGAAAACAACACCTGGAATGGGAATTCCACGCAGCAGATGTGAAGCATTAAAAAGTGAAAAATTAAAACGGAAACATTGTCCAGAGATTCAAAAAAATCCTGCTTATCAAAAAGCGTCTAAAAATTGAAAATGTCTTACGCTCAATATAATTCATCTCGGACGATGCCTGGCACTGGACTGTGCAAATTTTGTTAAAAAGAATTTGATCTTGGGCGTGAAGAAAAGGGATCATTGGAAACATTTCCATGATAATTAAAAAATTCTGTATGACCTTTACGAACCTCAAAATTGATCAAATATACATTTACCACTATCACTTATCCGATAAAATATTCTAATCCACATAAATAAACACTACAGTTACACGATTTTGATTTAATTCACGATGTTCTATATCGATAAACATTTTCGCAAAATATTACAGTATAAACGCAAAAATCACGCAACGGCGTGAGAGTCTTAACAATCGTCGTAAACAGTAAATGAAGCTATTATTTTGTTTACACAATTAGATAGATCACGCAATTATTTAAACAATGTATTAATATTTCCTCCACGAATTACGGACCAAGATTGATTAGATTTAATTAATAATTTCAACTAGAATACACATAGTGTAGATGACCTACCGCGACTGGCATTGGGTAGCTTTTAACGGATCGGACAGAACTAAAATAAAAATAAATATGTATTTTGTTCCTGTGGTTAAAAATAAACTTGAATTTTCATTGGACAATTTTTCATTACTGTCTTGATCACTTCTTCCCAAATTCCTACAACACGTCCGCCTACTCAGTAGATACGGCCAACCAATATCCTTTAAGAACCCACAAATACGACTATTAAAATTTCGACTTATTTTCTTATTCTACAAAACACAGCTGTGGCGCCAACAAGAAATGGCAACAAACCTTAGCCACTGCAGAAATACGAAGCCAAAAGTATGTTCAGACAAAAAACATACAGTCCGTGACTATAGCACGTGTAACACGTTAATTAGCCAGTAATGATAAACGCGCTTAAATTCAAACGTCAATTACGCGTGAAATTATTAAACGTTTCTCCACTGTTTTCAGTGTCACATTTCAGTCAAAGGAACCATGACGAATTGCAGAACCACCAAAAAAGGGACCAATAGCCATTTTGAACCCTGAGCCTTCCAATTTATCGCACAAAAAATAGATACTCTAACAACCAAGCGTTCAGCCATTATTATTGACCCAATTATTCGAACTGTTGTGAAATTTAAATAATGGTAACGGCCCCGGCGTGAGGAGAGGGAGGTTATCAGGACAAAAAAATTATTATAGATATCCATGCCAAAAATTTATTGGCTAATTGAAAATCTGTCATCGTACCAATATGTGATCTTTTTCTCATGAAAAAGCACAGCTTTGCTCTCTAATAATTTATTTATTTTATGATATCATGATATATCCATATATCACATTAAAGTTTTTTAAAATTTTATTTGTAATAAATTTCAACGGGACGAGGTCTGATTTTGGACTATGAGAGACGTAACACTTATTAATTGATGTTCTATACCGGAGACATAAATTTATGGGACCCTCGTTACCACCGTTTAGCAGTCCTGGGTGTCATGCTACGAGATCATTAAAAGCTCTTTCTGAAAACGCACGTGCTTGCCAAGCTACGCCCACACTACCTTACGATTGGCTCGTGCTGTCGTGACGTTATATCCACGTGGCTTTTTCGAACCGCCCCAAATGCCAAAGAATTTGAGTTCGCTGCCAAAAAAAATGTTGGACACCGCTCTCTGACAGTGTCTACTCTAACTAATCCCGTGAACAAGGGGTGCTAATGGATCAGTATGGTTTCAGAGTCAATCGCGGTTGACAGAAACTCAGTTCTATGAGCTGCTGGAGGTGCAAAATAGTCCAAACTTTAATTAGAAAGTATGAAACTTGAAAAGTTTGACTAGAAAGTTTTTTTAAAGAAAAATATCAAAATTTCGTAGGACCAGTGAAAAACAAAAAATTGAAAATGAAAATTCTTCATCTCGATCATGAGATTATAATCCGAGAGATTAAATGATGTGGATAAATTTTTTTTCAAAAAATTAAGATAATCCAATTTCCGCGTGGTGATTGTGAGGTGCGCTTAACAATGACGGAAGAAAAGTCAAAGTCTTTGATAGAGTCATCGAAGGTATCGGTGCAACCGGTAGAGAGTCCAAAGGTATCGGCATTCAGTATAGAGAGACTTTTGGCACCAAATAAAAAATTCTTAAGGGATGAAAAATTGATACCACAGCAATGCGTCTGCCCGTCGCACAAGTCTTATTCTTGTACAGAAAGTAAGTAACGGTGTCGTTTTTATTTCACGAATGTATAAACGTAATCCACACAAAATCTACGCAACGGTATACAAGGTCGGATTAATCTAAATTTAATTTCCATAATTCTTAAAAAAATCTATATAATAGCGTGCGAGGGTGAAACGAGACTGATGGTTGTTCCCGACTCCTCAATTTCCATTAATGAGGAAACAGAGCTGGAGGAATCCGACATTGTGTGTTCCACGTCACCAGAACCGGAAATCAGTTACGGTGAGTATTATAATTAATAATTAAAAAAATTCAACTAGTATCATATAAAATTCCCTTTTTCCCTATTTTTCAAAATAAAATCCCAATCGTGCCAATCCGTCACCATCCGTTATAATAGTGTATCATGAAAATCATCAAACTTTTTTTAAAATGAAATTATGATAACTTCATATTAGAGTCCAGCAAAAAGATTAAAAATTGCCAGAAGCGAAATTACACCTATGTACATATTTTTTATAATGAACAAGATTATCATGAAAATCATAAACCCACCTCAGATGAAATCAGTGCTTCAAGTTCCTATAAAAACATAAATAATATGAATTCATATAACGATCCATCAGGGAGTTAAAAAATTTTCAGAAACAAAATCATACCTATGTATATATTTCCTATAATCAATGAGGTTATCATGAAAATCGTTAACGCTTCTCAGATGAAATCAGTAACTCAAGTCACTATAAATATATGAACAATATAAATTCATATAAGGATTCGTCAGAGATTTCAAAAATTGTCAGAAACAAAAATCACACCTATGTATATAATTCTTATAATCCACAAGGGTATCATGAAAATCACCAACCCTATTCCACGCAAAATCAGTACTTCGCGTAGCGGGTCCGCCAGTGAGTATGATCCATTACTTCCTGCAACGATCCACGCCCACTCAATGTTTCTGTTCCTCATCCACTATTTATCTGTCTCCTGCTAATTCTGCCATGGAAACGCACCAGCAGGTTTCCTGCGCACCAACGAGTTCAAGTAGCAGACTTGATGTCCCTCCAACTCTCACCCCAAGAAGACACAATAATCAATACAAAGGAGATATCAAGATAACAATTAAAAAAAGATCCATTCCTATCTACTATTCAATATCCAAATAGCAATCAGCCGAAATTCGACCAAGGACAATTAAATACCATTTTAAGAACCCATGTTTGAAAGTGAACTGACAAATCCCCCAATTCCTCAATCCGCTTGATTTACGCACTCTTAATGTTCTATGCTATAAATTTGAGATCTAAGGAAAGCCAATCCTTGTTTGTACACGAATAAAGTCCCAAGCCGACAGGATCAGACACATGGGATACAACATAGGCATGTGAGGTCCATAAAAAAAAGGTGGTAGACGTCGCATAAATCCGTGGAACTTGAAACCCAAAAGGGAAGCTATTCGACTCATACTAAAAGCCAAAGTAACTGCCAAAGTAAAACCGATCCAAAAGACAAAACCGTCCGGATGTATAATTTTCCATGAAATTAGGTAAAACAGTATCCCGCCGTTATGAGACGTCCAACCCCAATATAATCAACCACCAAAGATCTTCCCTCTCCTTCGCCCGATTACGGAGAGTAATTTTTCATTTCCTTATCCCGCGAGTAAATGGCAAAATCTCCCAAAAATTAGTATCTATTATCAGATTTCAAAGTCTGTGTCACACGCACGCCGAGCTCTGGACCGCTATAGCCCGCGTGGCTCATTCATCACCGAATAATTAGGAGACAAGTTCAGCGTAGCTCGCAGCAATTAGGTAAACTAGAAGGCGTGGTGTTCTATTCCTGATGCGTTGTCGCTCTTCTTTCTTTTCGCTCACCCTTCCACGAGGATCGAGATTCTCCACTGATGCTGATGCTGTACCAGAGTGAGTCTCTCTGAAGATCTTTTTGCGCCTCCTCTCGTCCTCGACTCTAACAACCCTTCTTCTTTGCTCTCCGTCTCTCTCTCTTCCTCTCATTCTGCTAGCAGACCTCGTTCATCAATGCGACTCCTGCGTTTCCACTGCGACGACAAATGAGCCGGACGAGACGTTGGTTCAATGCTTTTTCTTCTTGTCTTCCTATTCCACGCATTTCCGGTTTCAGCGTACATTTTTAATTATTCGTACAGAAAGCGAATTTACGTACTTTCCAAAAGTACCCATCGATTACAAAAATTGTCTATAAATACATTTTAAGAATTACATTCTGAAAAGCTATTTTTCTTGTGTACGCAATGAAAGTTCGTTTTCGATAATTCTTCGAACAGTCTACAGGTGTACGCCTTGTGAGTTACAGGAATGAAAATTATTATGCGTACAACAGTTGGTGCGCCTTTGTAAACCCGCCATTGCACTATTAACCACAGATTCGCCATTGCGAATTGCTGCGACTCATTCTCGCCAATCTTAGTTTCTACATGCAGCCGACTAACTTATTGGGGTACGGTTTTAGCCAAGCTCCAAGCGGATCCTCTTTCTCCGCGAGTCCCATACACTTTCGGTGGTATCGGCGACGGCTGGGACGTCGGCGACGCCTAGCGTCCCGCAGGGACGCGCGTACAAAAACGCGAGAAACGCGACAATTACGTCGCCATCTGACAATTAGTAGCCGGTAAACGCTTCTTCGTGGGCCGCGGGAACCAGCCACGAATAGTTTCTTGGGATATTTATTGCCGCGTGGCGCAGCGACGTGCCACCTGAACCGTTTCCATGGAGGCGACAAGAAGTTTTCGGCTCTCAATGGGATCGGCAACGAAAATAACTGCATCCTTATTTACGAGCGACACTCTATCCGCATCTATAAAATAAAATTAGTAGTAAGTTTATAAATTTCGATAAAATCGATAAAAAAATCAATTATAAATAAATAAAATCGATCTTACATTATCCACGTGACAATTGCATACCCATCTTCATAATTCTCTGTCACGTTACGAATATAGATATACCTTGGGTATAACTGTAACAAGATACATTTGGACTTGGATAAATTATCAGATGATTATAAGATAATGGCAAAGACTCGTGTTCGAGTTTAAAAGTAAGTTTAAGCATGAAGAAAAAAAAAAAAGAAAACCCAAGAGACATTTCTCGTAGCAGACACCAAGTGTCATGTAGCAGAGTCTTGTGTCTTTGATATAAATAATATGTGTGTAAGGCTACCCATAGGCAAAGAAAAGGAGAGATTAATGACGATGAGAATTCTTAAGCGTAATTGAGCACAGCGGCCGTCGTGAAAATCACTCGTGGTCTTGTATTAATTTTTTGAAAATTTTTCAAAACAAAAAATCACCCGTTTCAGAGGCCTGTACCAGCAGCAGTGGGACTAACTCGACATTGGAAATTGATAACAAGGCTCAGGACACGCAGGGCCGTAGCGCGAGTGGGTCCAGCGACGACGAGAGAAAGAAAAGGCCGCGAACGGCCTTCACGGCTACGCAGATAAAATCCCTGGAAGCGGAATTCGAGCGGAATAAATATTTGAGCGTGGCGAAGAGGCTGCAGCTCAGTAAAACGTTGAAGCTTACGGAAACGCAGGTAAGATTTTGAGAAAAATTTTTTTTTCAAATTTTTATCAAAATTTATGCAAATCTTTGAAGTCCGATAATACACGAGATCATCCTGATGACCTCGGGATGGCGTCTGCGCCGGAGGAAGACGTCTAGCCTACATATGTCTGTCGCCATCCCCTATTTTGGTTTCCCCTGATCATTTTGACATACCGATAATACCGGGACTGTTAGGAATTCGGAAACCGGGCGCCACTGTACGGAGATACTATATAATGATTGAGTTAATTATCAATTAAAATGAATTTGTTGTACAAAATCTAGAGAGAAATTATTTTGAAAATTGACTAAGGATAGCGAATCAGGAGATACTAATAAAATAAGAGATGACTTTAATATTTGAGAAATCAATGAAATTTGTATTTCTTAAATAATCAGTAGTCGCTAACAAGAATTTTTTTTACTGCAACATTTTTTTTTCTTGTTTTGGTAAAAGGAAATCATTTTTCTACCGATATATTGCAATATACGTCACGCACTTCCTTAGGGCGCCAACTTCGACACCTGAAATAGTTTAAGTCCCTTGTATCGAAGGGTGCCTTATGAACCCAGGGGTCAACTGTCTTTGAATTATGGCTCGCAGGAACGTGGTTGTACCACATGTGCAGGCGCCACAGTACGGCGCCAAGGGGCTTCACGTACCCTTAAGACCAATTAGCACCTACCCACCCCATAGTTACAGAGCCAAACCCCATTAAAGATATAACTCAGAAAAGTAGCAAAGGTATCATTGAAAGGAATGCCCTGAACAGTGAAATTCAACAGCAAGAAAGATAAACCGGTTACTCGAAATTCAAAACCCGTCGAAAAACCTGTACAGTGTACCCACAGCCCTAAAAAAAAGATATAAGGACGAACGTCAGAATTTCCCGTCATGGAAACACTACTCGTCACATCCGGAAAAGAAGCGTTACCCTCAATTTAAGTTACAGTCAAAGTATCGCGTATCCCGAAAGCAGGAGTAAACGTCAAGGAAGTGTGTAAAATACTGTTGTGGAGTGAAAAAAAAAAGTGTAGAGAAAAACAAAAAAATTTTTTAACAAAAAAATCACCACGTCCATGCGCTTAGTCGAAAAGTGCGCGAGACGCCAGTAAAATTTTGTAAGTGTGCATTTATTCTGATAATTGCCCAGAAATACGTATGCACCGTTTCTCGTGTCAAAACCGTCTTGAGATAATTATCTGGGTAATCGCATGGGGTTGGACGACTTTGTGGATGAACGTCTGACGTACTCTGGGTACTCGTAGTCACACGGTCTCACAGTCACTGAGACTCTCAGTATCCAAGTCTTTCAGTCTTACAGGACGCAAAGCGACAGATCAGAGAGAAGGAGACATGTCGGGCTGCAGACATAACTGTCACAATATTTCTCAGAGTTAACGAGCCGCTGCTCCCGCATCCTCGGTTACCGTTACTCGACGTTCCGTCGTTTCGACGGCTTCACGAAAGGGTCCCGACGCATACGGACGTCGGACTTTGTCCCCGACGCTCGACGTCGACCGAGCGGAGAGGCGTCGATTTTTTAATTAGGATATATTGCCATAGGATATTTCTACCCTAACAGACCATGTACTTTCTGAATAAGATCCTTACCCTCTTGGAAATGGGATAGGTAAATCGATGGAATGGCATTTTTTAAGGTTAGGATTTCCGCTTTTGAAGTGCTTTTTCTTGTATACGGGGTTCTACGGAAACTGGAAATATGGTTTGATTCAATGCACTTGCATTAACTTAAGATAGCTCTTCACCATTAAAATTAAGTTGGCCAGGAAACTAAAGGTGGTCTTTGGCCTGCATATGTGTGAATAAGGTAATTTAGTTCAGGTACATTTTCCATGTTTTACTGAAACGTTGAAAATCGCCCACAGGCCTCGGTAGCGCAGTAGGCAGCGCGTAAGTCTCATAATCTTAAGGTCGTGAGTTCGATCCTCACCCGGGGCATAATTTTTGTCAAAATTGAAAGTGGAAATAAGGTTATTAATATAAAATATGCATATAGGGAAATATGATTATTTAGATTATGAAGAGTATTGATGTACAGGGTGTTTTTTTTGACGGCAATAATTTTTTTGTCACAGATTAAAATTTGGTTTCAAAACAGACGAACGAAATGGAAAAGGAAATATACGAACGACGTGGAATTACTTGCACAACAATATTATTCAAGCTTAGGAATTCCTGCACCCCGACCGATCTTTGTTGGGGATCGGTTATGGTGAGTACATTGAAAATATTATAATTTTACGAGGAATGAGAATATTTTTATTTTTGCAGGTTTTTTAATTATCCAGGTCAATCCCAACAGGGGTCATCGTTATTGCCTCCGCATTTGGCACCCATGCCTTTACCACCAGCATTACCAATAATACAGCCGTTACCTAGCAATATTGCAAATGTACCACAAACTTCCGTTTTTCAAAATTTACCCACGAATCATACCACCCATCACCTTACGCAAAGATTGGACTTCAGGCATCAGCATAACCGTCAAGATTCTTGAAGGATAATAATAATGAGGGAGAGACATAGAAGAAAGTTGCCTTGCTGCAAAGCTATATTAAATAACAATGACGACTTCGTTTAAAAAATAATGTAAAAATACATAATTGCATTTATGAAGAGGATACGACGTAACGTGAAGAATAAATAATGATAATAGTAACTAAGTGGAGGCACGAGCCTCAATTTTTGAATGAGTCATATTAACGCTACAAGTTGTCTATACTGAAACTAAGTATAGGAAAATATTTATGTGACTTAATATTATTTTTTACTGTAATTATTAACGATAATAAGAAGTATAATAACAATGTGATTTCTTAACGAAATATGATAATGTATTTTATACGAAATTATTACCTAGTAGCCGGAGATAAAACCTTACTGACACCTAGGATTTTTTCATCGTGAGCTGCCTGATCTTGAATAATTTTTGCATATTTTTCATTATCCCGCAGATCCTCCTCGTCCAGCATTTCCTGCATTCTTTGTTTGTAGCTGTAAACAAGTTTACCTCAAGCTAGCTATTCCACTATTCATGAAGACAAACTTCAATCATGTATGGAGTAGAACTCACATTTCACTGTCAGGATTGTTTTCCTGATTTCTACACTTATCCAGCTTCTTTTCTAGTGCTCGTACAACTTCCCGAGATGGAGGCTCCACACCTTTGGCCATGGAACGTATTTCTGAAAGGTGTTTACAGCTAGTACATATATCTGCTCTGATTTACTTTGTTGATGCTCCACTTACTTCTGACAGCTTCTATTATTCCTGCCAAGTGATCTCTAGAGAACAGAGTATCAGTCACATAATTATCCAAGTTGGCAGCTGCTCTGGAAGCTGCATGCAAAGTTGCAGCAAGTGCAACTTGACTTGGAGGATAAAGCAAAACACTGTCAGTCAGAAAAACCCTCTCTAGAAACTCATCGATATGTGGCCTCAATTTTTCTGGATTTTCCAAGGATGTATAGCGTGTCTACAATTAAATAACTTTTGATAAATTCTTTACCTACATCTAAATCAGATAAACGCTTAAGGTATACCTTGATATCAATCATAAGCCCTTCTACTGGCCTGAATGGATTGTGTACAGTAAGATTATAATTCAACTGTTGCATTAATAGCAATTCATTATTCAGTATAATATCTGATGCCTTTTCTCTGTCACCTTTGATATTAGCTACGAACTGAGATATAGACACATTAAATTCTTCCACCTAAAATATAGATAAGCTTTAAGTACAACATTTATCACAAATCTCAAGGAAGTTCTATGGAATATTGAAAACCACCTTGCATGCCAAATAAACACAAGTGACTAAAATCTCCTTGGGATGATAGTCCATGACGCTGTTCCTTAGGTAGAACCGCTTAAAGTAATGTAGCGCAGTTGCTACAGTGGCTCTGGGCATAGGTGGTGTAAAACGCCGACAAAAATCTCTCAATTGCAACTCATAGAAACGAAGAAGTGTCCGCTCTTCCGCATCTGAGAGGAAATACTCTTCCCTCTGCTCCGGCTTTACATGAAACATGTACATTGCGTAATAAATATCCAGTTTGATGCCTGCTCGATAAGCATGCCAATGATTATTTCAAAACCGGTTTCAAAACCTGCTAGTGTAATAGGCTACTGCAATGCTAAATAATTAAGTAACGACAAGTTGAGTAGTGCGATTATTAGAAGACGTGTTTCCCATACCAACAGAGTAGGATCCTGTAAAAACGTGTCTATACCGATAGAAGATCAAACGCAAATATAACCTCAAAACTAACCGAAAGTAATAAAAATTAGTCAACTACAAATATAATTAAATAAATATACAGTGCATATAACGAATAAATATGAATATTACATTTGATGTAAAGATAAACAAGAATTATTCCATATTGAAACACAATTCGCATACCGTCATGTCAGCACCGTGCTTCTCAATAAATTCTGCATTGGTCTTCTCACGCAGTGCCGTAAGATCATTTTCATCACTAAACATCCAATACTTCTTTTGTGAACTTAGAGGAAACATTTTACTGCATTTCGCGTAAATTTACTTGAAAAAATTGACAAATAAATATGCGTCGATCAATTTTCTTCCTGTCGTAACGTATTTCACTTTAAACTAGTCCACAGTTCTTCCACAACGGTTACAGATGGAGACACCAGTCACGACATTCGACTCATACACCGGCAAAGATGAAACCTTCATTCGTCCACGAGTCTATTAGAAAACGGGAAAGTATTGTTCACTCCTTTACAGAGCCTTCAATTTTATAACTAAATATATTTCGTCCATATAAAGTAACGCGAGCATTATCTCTAATAAGATACTCAACGACACATCATTGTCCACGTTTAAAATTTCAACCAGAATTCGTAGAAAGCTTCCGATCTAGATGTAATCGTATCTATCAATCCACAAGCATAAAAGTATTGCAAAATAAAAGTGTATTGTAAATTCCTCATACAGAAGTAAGCCGTTTTCTGGTAAGCGTATACCCGGGCAATAAACAAGGCTCGTGTAGTCTGGGTAGATTTTAATATGGACGCCCTCGCAAGCGGTTTCGCGTCCGATCTAAAGGGGCGTTTCTTCGACCCTTTGTCAACCGACAACCGACGCCGCTGCATCTTATCACGATCGAACGGATCCCACCACTCTGGTAAGTTGCCCTAAGGATATTATACCCTGCCGCTTGTTCAAGCAAAGACGTTGCCCGAGTCCCACTGGCCATAACTCTCCAGAGCTTTTTACATACAGCCCCAACTCCCTCCGCGAGGAACTCGCATGATCTTCATGAAGTACGAGGCCCTAATTTCGCATGGCGAGCAAGATCCTTTCCGAAGTAAAATAGGTTGGGGTCCCCTTTAGATCAAGGATCTCCGGTTTGAGATTGAATTTCAGTATACCGGTTAGCCGACGGCAGGGGCCATCCTGTATAGTTTTCTTAAGACACGACGATGGCTACATAAGATATTCAGATATTTTAATGAATATTTTCGCGATTGTTCGTAAAATGGAATACATTACAAAATTATATTAAACCACACAACACAGTTTAAATACATTACCTTTAATACTCGTATTAAACAATAAACATAGCAACCAATCATCAATATTTGCTAACCGCAAAATCCCCATTCTGTTATACCAATTTAAAAAAAAATATCTCTCAGCAACAATAAAGCGACTAATTAATTTACCAAATACCAATACACCAATTTCCACGAGCCTAACACTCGTCGAGTTAATTACTCTGGATTCCACGAGATACTCTAAAGTATGTACAGTACGGCCGCCATTAATCTAATATTGCGGTTGTCGGTCCTCATACCTTTGCGTGCTAAACCCTCCTCCAGCACGTTAACTTCCCTAGCGTACATACACGGCAGTCTTGAACCGAGTCAGAAGTTGAGTAGTCAGTAAGAGCCACGCGATCAAAAAGGAAGTCAAACAGTCAGTTTTCTACGTACTAATGTGAAATCAATGCCCAGGGTGATCTGCGAGGTGTAACGGATAAAGCGAATTACCTCACACCCCCATTGAACCTAATGGATAGATAACGTCAATCAAGAAAATCCCTTAAACCATACTGTATACTGGTATCGAGTAATAAATCAACAAAACGAATTAGAACGAAAAACAAAATTGGCGTCCTAGTAAAAAAAAATTGATAACCTATCGATCCTAAGAGTATTAAAAAAAAAAATATTTTAATTTTATCAAACTAACAAAATTATTGATAACGGCGATAAATAATCTAACGGTAAAATCGGCGTATCACGACTGACTTTAAATACTCCTATACTCGCAGGTACACACGCTAGTACTATCTAGTATCTCATGGTACATACAATATATCAGATACTAAGGTTCCTCAATATATCTGTATATATTATAGAAAAAAAAAATTATTTTCAATGCTCATACCGAACTACGTGAGCTGCGAGCTATCTATTTTTAAATATCGAAGCACGCGTGCTGAAATTCCATTTTACAATTGTAACTACGGATAGGGAATAGAAAAAAAAAGTGCATACGCCAGACAGTACGGCAAACTAATAAAATATCGCTACCTAGTAGATCGTTCGTTACGATTTCCTATATCGTGTCGCGGTATCGGAATGCTGGGAAAAACAGTAATACGCAGCGGAAAACAATTTTCTTGTATTATCATGAAAGTCCCACTAGAAATAGCACGAGTGACCATAACTAATACACATCCTGTTCTGCATACGATATAGGTGGTGGTAGTATGCATATGACTCTGGCGACAAATAATTACCTTATAAAAAAATAATGTTTCTCAACCCTTCAGGCGATTCGCATTTAGATGGGCTTCGACGAATTCATCCGTCCGACTGAGAATTAATGAAAATTATCGTAAAGTCAGATTCGTGTTAACTGGCAATATTTTATAACTGCTCGTGTTATCTATTATCGGACGGGTCACACGTGTAACGACGTTCATTAGCCTGTAAAACGATTGTGTACAAAAGTTTATAGTACGCGGTTACCTGATAAAACATAAATCTCGAAATCAGAGAGCGTGTATGCATAAAGCTGTAAAGAGGAGACAGCTGCATACGTTGTATACGGAAAGTAAGGTTAGGTTGATCTCATTGCATATATATATATGTATATATTATACAGTACAACAAGGTTTACGAATAACTGGATTTCGCAAGCAGCTTTACCTTCACCGATGATGTCCCATGATGTTGTTACGGTGTTTAGACTAGGTTACTGCTATTTATCAAGCTGCCATGTGTTTCAGATTACAGCCAGTAAGACGCTAGCGAAATTATTTTATTCACGTAAGTAGTACGGTTTAGAATATTGTGGTGGGTATAAAAAGTAGTTTGACTTTGTTACGAATTATTTTCTATATATATGTTTATAGTTCGACTCGAGCAGTCAGCCGCGGAGAAAACTGGCGACGGACGAATAGGAACGAAGAATACTCCGCAGGCATTTTACCGAGACGACTGTTCGACGCAACCGTTGCCCACGGCGGGACCGCGTGTGCATCGCAGTGTAGTGCAATGGAAAGAACAAGAAGAAAATATTCCTCGTGAAAGAAGCCAAGGAAGAACCCGATGGAGGAGCCTTGGGGAGGGTTGTATACAATATAATTACAGAGGGCAACGCAGTGGCTAGACCTACTCCAGCAACCGTGGCCCAAGGCGTCAGCATACTCGAAATCGGCGGGCCTGCTCTGCTACGTGGAGAAACCTAATGTATTCGTGCCCCAGGTGTCGATGGAATATCCCCTTTTGCAGGATCCCGAAGTCTGGTGACTTCGAAGAAAGAGGTTAGTCGATGCTTGTATTTTTTATACGGGCGAGAGATATTTTCGTTTCGAGGTTATGTTCAGATAGAAATGACAGTCGTGTTTTTAGAGGCTTTATGGGCGTTTTATCATTGTGACTTTGTGTTGTGCCAAGACGAGAAGCTCTTTAATATTTATGTCTCGTTTCTTTTGCGTATATGAAATCAAGAAGCAACGTAGTCGCCCGAGGAGCGAAAAGTGTAATGACGCTTCTCAACGCTGCATCCTTTAATTTTAGTGGTCCGCGGTATCCGACAATTAAGAAAGCATAATCAGCGGCTACTTCGCGTTAATTTAACGTTAACGCTACGTAGAGTTACTTTAGGATATACCCCCTGCAGGCTGGGGCGGATACATTAAGGTGCATACACACAACGACATGGCTTAACAACGTGCTGCGTGAGTCGGAGTGTATAAAACAGTTTATTCGTATAATTATATGGTAGCTCTGCTGCTACGGGAGCTGGCGACCTTGTGCAGTGTGTGAAAGTTCAGAGATACCATTTTGAAATTTACAATATTTTTAAAATTAATTTTATATCATTGCATTTGCAGTATACTCAATTTTGTTTTAACAACGAAAAAATTATTTTCAGAGTATAGGAATTTAAAACGAATATTTAAAAAAAAAAACCTCACACCAAAGTCGTGAACGTTTAACAAATTCTATCCTATTAAATAGTAGGTGTCTCAGGTTCGAAGAAAGTGCATACTATACCGGTATGCCGGTGTACCTCTCGCAGATTATCCACTTTTGCGGTAATTCCTAGCTGCCACCGCGCAACATGAACTGAGCAAGATGGCCGCGATTTCCAGGACTCTCATTGGCAAGTAGAAGGCGCGCTATTTGAGAGGCGGTTGGTGGTTCCGCGCAGCGTGGCGCGCGAGTAATTTTGATCGTGATTATACTAATTTCATAGTATGCCCCTCTCGGACGCTTAAGCACCAGGTGAGTTCACAAGAGCAGCGACGCGAGGCCACACCAACCAGGATATTTCTGGTCGCCCCAAATCGTCTGCACGATCACGCGAAATTTCCAAGTCCGCCCCAACGATTTACAACCTCGATCGTCGTCATGGGAAAAATACGTCAATGTCCCACGGTGGGTAAAATAAGTTTGTCAAAGTGTCTTTCGCTGGTGTTACGGAATATTAGATACGGGTCAAAGGTCAGAGTAAGAACTTTTAAGATCCAGCTCAAAGTGGATAACTATTGCGTAACTGACGAAAGAGCCTGGATAACGTTTAATCGCTGCGCCGTTATACTGATTAAGTATATGCGTGTTTGGCAATGGCGGGAAATTCAAAAAAAGGGCTCGCCGCTCGTGGCTTCTTCCGCTGAACTCGTGAAGCCACCTCAGCTATTGCTATTAACGTCAGCTATATTGAACCATAATTGTCCCGCGTTGTTAGTGCGGCGTATTCACGAGCAAAAGGCCCCCGTCGCGTTCCCTCTCACTGCCCTCGGACGCTCGATGCCTCCCTGGTCGTTGTGGTGGGGGCTAAATTACCACAATTTTGTACTTTTTATACTGAAAAAAGAGGATAATTTTTGGTGGAAACGCAACAATTTTATCGGCCGTTGTTATGTGAGATCAGTTGGTGCCTACTGCCGCTACGCGTTACACCTGCCCCGCAAGTGCTCCTGCTGTCTCTCGAAGGACTCCTTCGTCCTCTGCAGATAGTCCAACGACGTCCATGTTGTGTCATCAGATTCACTTGGACGTACTCGTCTTCTGGGATGGATTACTCCAGCCGGATCAGTAGGATCATTCGGTGACCTTCCGGAGGATGATCTTTGGCACAGAAATGGACCATCCGACGCCATATTGTTGACCTTGAAGACGCAACGAGATCATTCATTCTATTAGACACTTCGTGAGGCAGGTGTATGAATATATTTTTGAAACAATGTGATTTGCCATTGTTTTGGCAATTTTTAAAAATTCTGGTGTGTGTTAACGAATCAATTTTTGAAGTTTTTTGAATAAAACTTTATTAGAGACTGTGCAGTGTCAGCTTACCAGCTGATGACAGTTTACTGTCAACTTACCAAAGAGACCGCCATTATGGTTGCTTGTTACGGATGTAAACATTAACTACGATGCGTCTATAATGACAGATTTTTGAGTGGTCATTTTTCAAATTTGAATTTGATGATCAACAAAATGTGAAAGTGTCGTTTGCACCGTTATACGTAGCAGTGTTGACTATATTCAAAATCATCATCATCATCATCCAATCTGGTAGGTATACAAACACCGCCATCTATATTTTTCCTAATTCTTTAATTCTCAACTTAAAGTCCAAGTCGTCCGTTGTAAACTAAATCAAAACGGTAGCATCTGATTAAATGTAACAGAAAAAAGTCTTTCTTAAGCGCCATTAATTATTCTCACCACGCCGACGGGACTCTTCGGTTCTCAGAACGATGCCAGTAGAAATCGTTCCTAGGGCCCATTTTAATAACGAGCTGCCGTGGCAGAGCAGTACACACTTCTTGCTCCAGAAGAGATCGTACCATCCCTGAAACCGCCTACTGCAGGAGTCTGCGTCGATGCTCGCAACCCTAAGCACGCCGTGGGGCAACCGTCGGACGTCACTGTCCCATGAGATTTATATACTTTTGGGCCCTACACACTCCACGCACCCCACACAATGTACGGGTACACGTACCAAGTAGGTACGTACCTGGCCAAGGTTTTGGCTTTACTTTTCGCTTTGGTTCAGCACGCGAATATTTGGTATGTGAAAACAGGGGCGTGGGCGGACCTGGTCCAGGGATAGACGCTCTGGCAGAAGAGGCTGCACCAGGAGTGAATAAGCCTGGAGGATCATTCTGCACCGGTACCCCCGAGCTGAAACCAGCTCAGGATTTTCTCATTACTCATTGACACTCACTGCCAGACCAGATGATCTATTGCGTACTGGATGATCGCTGATAGATCAAGGATCCCCAGTGACTACTTCTGGATCCGTTATCGTATACCCTCGGGTGCTATCACTGACCGTATCATCATCATGGCCTCCATCTATGCGGATGGATGAAAAAAGGACCTGGTCCCAATAAAAACATGGATAATAAGAACGGAGGTAAATAACGCTGGGGAAGGCGTGGCTGGCGCGATGCGGCTCTCTCAAAGCACGATCTCATACCTACCCTCAGGACCGACTTAGGAGGCTGCGAGGATCGTCGAAACTGGGAGCTCGCAGATAAGATCCTCTAGTTATCGAACGGACTCCCGTTCGCCATGAAAACCCAAGCGATAAGATCCTGGATACTTGGATGCTGCGAGATTTTCGTGAACGTTGGTACATTTTGACGATTATAAGGGGCGAGTGGGGGGGGGGGGGGAGGCGTTGAATATTTTGGCGGATGAGAAATTGAGATGAAATTTTTTTTTAACATTTTAAACATTCTAACGATACAGGAGCTGAGATAGATTAGGGGGGGGGGGGGGGGGGGGGAGGCGTTGAATATTTTGGCGGATGAGAAATTGAGATGAAATTTTTTTTTAACATTTTAAACATTCTAACGATACAGGAGCTGAGATAGATTAATGATTTAGTAAAGGCGCAATTTATATACGGTCGATTGGAAATCTTTTTTAAGGTGATCCTGATCTAATCGGACCATCTCACGAGATGAAATCTGTTATGGCTTTGACGTGTATGGTGTGTTAAAAATTGTTCTGCGAAGATATTATAACGGGTGGTTGCTCCGGGCAAGATCCTTTGCCAAATTACTCCCATCTGTCTTTACGAGAGTTTTTATTTTGAAAATTTTTTTTGCACGATACCGTATGTTTGACTTTGTCAGCGGGTGGGGGTAATTTTTATTTCATAGCTATATGACGTTTTCGTCGAAAGATTAAAATTTCTTTCTTACGGAATGTACGCGCGAGATTGTTGTCCGACGGAACGTGGACGGAGACTGGTCAATGAAGGATCTGAAAATGATCCTTAATGAGGATACAATGACTGTTTCCGAAAGAAGTGAAAGGCGAGCAAGGAGCAAGAAAATAATGATAGTATTTATCTCGAAAAAGTAAAATCGTTTCGAGACCAAAGTTTCGGTATCCTTCCGAAAAGACGGAACGGAGCGTCGGTTATAACGACGTCGCGACGACCTCCGTCCGCACGGAAACAAAGACTGAGATATAATAAAAATGGGGGAATACGATGTTTAGCCTCTAATTACAGCCTGATGGCTTGCGGCAGATGCGGATAATGATAGCCTGGTTGGAGATGTGTCCTGGTAAGGACAGTTCTAGGATACCGGCGCCATTGTCTAGGACGACGACCACCTACCATAGAAAAAATCATCAAGAGACACACGAGTGCCCGAACCACGAAAATCATCGGCGTGTTAACTTTTTTTTTTTAATTTTCTCTTGTCAGATATTTATCTTTTTTCTCAGACTGTACTTCCATTGTCTTGATATTCATTTACACGTGTATAAGAATTGCGGGATCATCTCGTGGAAGGATGCGAGAATTCTATGAAACGGCACGTTTACGTACGTGTATATATGTGTGTACTAGAGAAAAATTCCATCTATATGCAGATGACGTGGAGGTTTTGCGCTTTTAAATAATGTGAAATTTCGCGGGCTTTTTACGTCGTCTTTCCTACCGGTCAGGATCCCGAAGAGACGTTAGGACCGACCTGATCCGCCCCGTGGCTACGGCGGCCTTTAATTACCAAAAATTTTACGAGCCGCGCGCGACGACTGCCATTTGTTTGTTCAAGCACGCCGGAAGTCCATGTTAATTGATTATCTGTGCTAATTTGTAGCGTCGGGTGCTTAGAAGTTTTACCGTTTTACCGGCGGGACGACTCTACCGGGTAAGAAGATCATTGGGCATCTTGTAAAATTATATCATCACTTTGCTCGGAGGATTGGTATATTTTTCAATATAGAAAAACAAAAATTAGTGGAAACCCTATTAAGCAGTAAATCGTGTTAGAATCGACGGAAGGAACTCGTAAAATCTAAGGCCCGGCGTGGCGCCGCGGGGCGGCAATTCTCTGAAGTAGTCCCAAGTAAATCAGGCCCACCGGAGTCGCAAGCTCAAGATGCGCGAGGTGGTTAAATTTATCAAGGATCGTATACGTGACTATCGGCAGCTACCAATTACGCGGCTTCGACTTCCTGTCTTGGAGTTGCGATGGGTTTTTTGGGGGAAAATTCGAATTTCTTCAAAGTTCACCTCACGTTTTGGATCCGAAGCAGATATTGTAGCGCGAATAAAAAAAAAATCTTGACCGAAGTCGTACCATGGTCTTCCGGTAGAATTGGATAATATTTCCCGAGGGCAAGATCTGTCGATTTTCGAAACTAGTCAAGCCGGAGCCATCTTTGTTCCCGGAGAGGATTTCGAGGAGTCAGGAGATGGAACGGTACACGTAATAACATGGCAGAGCACGAAACAAACCGACGAATTACTATCGGTGGTCGCCGCGGGTTCTGCGAAAGCCGCCTCGACAGACGAACGAACGGACAGCTAGCTAGCGCAGAGAACCCTTACGGACAGGAGGCCCAAAAGGGCCCCGGCTCGTGCAATTACGGAGGCCCAACAGCCCGGCAACCCCGACATTATCCCCAATTATCCGCGTACATTGGAGGTTAGGTTTTCGGGCCCGAGGCTACGCGAAGGCACCGCGGCTTGGGCCCGGGGCCCGCGACCGCCAGCCAGTATCGAGAGGGTAAAGAAGAAGGAAAAGGAGGTGGAGGACGAGTGGGGGCAGCGAACAGAAGAAGAGGATTCGAAAGAGAGAAGAAGGAAAAAAAAGCGAAGAAGTAACGAAGAAGAATCATCGCTTCCTTGGATGGCCTATTATGTGGCGTCTGTCGTCAGGCCCCGGATTCACGATGGGACCCACGAATCTCCTAGGGGCCCTTGTCTTGTCTTCCCGGGTGACCGCAAAGCATGCGTTCACAAAGCTGATCAGAAAATACCGAAATCCAATTACACGAAGGACCACGAGGACGCTTGACTCTCTTACCGTCGGGCCCATTGGGCCTTAAACCAAGCGCATTTCCTCATCTGCGGATTCAAGGAACTCGGCGTAAAATCATCCAAATACTCGAAGACACTTGGACTCTCGGTAAACATTTTCAGGGTTGGCGTGCCGAGGAAGATTTAACTTCTCTGCACCGGAAAAGGAACCCAGCGGCCGCCCGCTGGAGGAATGGTTTCCGGTGACGGTGGTTCATTGCTATGAAACGTGTTTCCACCCCGACCAGGTCGATACGCGTACCAACCCTTGCTGAAAAAAAAAAAAACACCGACCTCGCCCACTGTAACTATAAAAATTCAAAATGAAATAAAATCACAAATTCGCCAAAAATCATCGTGACCCTTATCAGTCTCAAAAAATCAACTCTATCTCGTCATCCCTTGTTCGTTTTTTTTTTCGTCAGAACCCTCAGTTAAACGTATTTCCCTTCGTTTCTTCGAGTCTTTCATCGAAACTGTATTATCAAAAGAATTTCTACAGACCGTGAAGTCAAATGATCGCACAGCAGACACCTGCCAGTCATACCACAATACACTCTCGTTTCTCATGATCCAAGTTTCTCAATCTTAAAAAGATTCCCTGAAAGTGGAACAGTTTCTTAAATAAAAAAAAAAAAAAAAAAAAAAACCAATGTTTCGCAGACCACGCGTTTTGAATACAATTTTCATAATGATATGCGTCCGTACTCTGAACACGGTCTGTTGCGTGGCTCCACCTGGCTACCCTGGTGAAGCACGTCAGGACGCCACCAGATGACCAGCCGCCTTTGGCTATTATATCCAAATCTAACCTCGCCAGCGAGGATAATAAGCCGGTAGAAAAACAACCCGCGTGAACTGCGACATTGATATTGTCGATATATCCGCCATTCCATCATAAGTATATCTGTAATTATCAATGACAATCATGGCGTAACAATATCCAATCATGAGCACGTGTCCGGATGAGAAATAATCATACATGATTATCAGTGACATAAAGTGATTTTTAATGGTGAATCTCTCGTAGCAGGTAAATGTGAAAAAATCATTTTAAAAATTAATCACGATCATTTATTGTTCAACTGAATATATTTTTTTTACACAAATAATAATAAAATTACAATCATCCAAATTACTGATCCAACCTGCGCGGTATCCAAAAATGATAAAAATTATCATTAAAGAAAAATATCATACAGCAAAGATCATGGTAAATGTAACGGATCCATCAATTCTATGGATATAATACGGGTATATTGCCCAGGAAGAGCCGTGTATAACTGTCACTGGGTATAGGTCAATGATAATTAATAATGATATATCGATAATTTCCCTTATGGTATTGTAACTCTAAAATCATGAGGTTGGATTGGGTTCTTTTTTTTGTTGCTGTGGATATTATTATTTATGAATAACTCCTGGTCTTTGATTTATTTAATCTTGTACTTATATACGGGTTATTTTAGTTATGGGCTTCTACGCGTACTTTTCAAGTACGATGATCCTGATGCTTTTCCAATAGGAGTCATTGTCTGGGTCTACTTTTCTTAGCTATGGGGATCACGCGTAAATCGCACTGGAGATCTGAGTTACGTACGTGAGGGTATGGGCATTTCGAAATATCACGGTGCACCATACCATGCCATGGTTTGGTGTCTATCAATCACTTGGCGCTTGGTCTGGCAATAAGACTCTGAAGGCGGGCTATTATCCTGCCAGACTCTTGTGATGCACGACCTCCAGTCCAGTCCTGGACCTTTAAGCCCTTGCTATGCGGTTCGGATTTTGCTTTTATGATCGATCAGAAAATTTTGATAATTTTGAAATACACACACATATATATATATATACATGCAAGAAAAAAACGTGGGACGTGTATTGCAGCAGGATATATGGAGAACAGACTGCATGGAATAAACTTGAGAAAATTATGTATAAATTAGATGTTGTCGATAATTTTTAAATTTTCAAAAAAAATTGATGTAATCAAGAAATTGTATATAAATTAAGGTGGGTGGAAAAAAGAAAAATTATTTTCGTAAATATTTACTAAAATTCATTTTTTTTTTTACGAATTAACTTAATGGTGTATTCGAAGGAGAAAGTGACGTCACAAAGCAAATTTTGTTTGTGACATTTCATTGAATTCTTGATTGTCTTAATTTCAAATTTCCCGCCGTTTGATGTTAGGGCTTCTTTATAGAGCTTGGGGCTACTTATGACACTGCAAATAGGTATAAGACTGTTTGCAATGTTATTATTGTCATTTATTATAAAGGTACTGTCACACCGAGCTAACAATGTATGATTGTCAAGTGCATTCACGCTTATGGAGGGGCTAATCATTTTGATAACTGGCCAGACCAGTGGCCGTTTATCGTTCGCGTTCGCCATCAGCTCGATTAATAGAATTAACGTAGGTGCGATGAGGTTAACCTCGAACCGATATGTTGCGTGATTCAGGAATTCCGTGCGGTTTATACCTAACCACCCCGAGTATATCTATATATACTCGTGACAATATTCGCTCGTGTGTCCCTATCATATGCGTGTGCGTGACTCTGTATGCGCACGCCATTATGTCGAGTTTTTCCTCCCTTCTATGGGCAGATACGAGTCTAACACGCAACGGCAAAAAACAGCAAACAATATAGCACCTACCTATTGGAACGGGACGATATAAAAATTCTACGAAATTCTATAGCGGCCGTGTTTGATTAGCAATTCGAGAGACATTCCTAATAGAGAGAAGCTGACGTACTAGTAAATTTTGAAATCAAGTTTTTTTGCAAAAAAAAAAAATTGAAAAATTTGACATAAAAGTTTGATTTGTATTTGCGTATTGAAAAAATTTTTGAAAATTTTTGTATGATTTTTCGGGGGTTGCTTTTTGATTTTTTTTCTTTTCAAGGGTATTTTGGTGAATTTTTTTTTTGGTTACTTCTAAAATTGTTACTCGATTTCGGTGGCAACCACAACGACAGGGTTGTCGCGTTTCTCGAAGGGTGTGTGCACCGCGGGAGGGTTGTAATAGCATTCGAAATGACATGCAAATGCAGCGGGCATCCAAGCAAGTCGGGTTTCGAGGGCGTTACCCTGAAATTGTGGTTAGTTGGTTGGTTGAAAGACGGTGGAGGCGGCGCATCTGTCGACGGAAGATTTATATTCCAGCACTGTGGTTCTTCTTGGGTTTACCTGTTACCTGGTTACCTATGCTAAGCAGCCACGAGGAGGTTTCGAGCTGGCAGCCATTGCTGCGATAGCTCGAACAAAAAAAAAGAAAAAAAATTGCGAACAAAATTTCTCCAAAAAAAGTTTAAAAAATAATTTTTTCATTTATATCGAAAGAATTATAAACCGTCACAAAATCTTGTGCAGTCTCAAGAAAATTATTTCAAAATGTAACCAGTATTTATTCGATGGGTATGAATTTGAAAAAAAAAAAATTCAAAATGGAGGATTTCTCAGGATGGCGAGAAACAGAGCACAGGGTGATTATAGTCCTAAGCCTGCATGGGTCTATCAAAACCAGCTCGAACCATACATCAATGCCATCTATACGTATAATTTCGTGTCGACTGCATATAGTTTTATTGCGTAGAGCGAGAAAAAAAAGAAAGAAAAAGAAAAGCAGCCCCAAAAAATCGAAGGGTGAAGTTTTCGGCTATATCGAAGTCCGCGCACGTGTGCCGGTGAGCTCGTTATTCATTTATTCATTATTCTATCGCGTCTTGAAAATGACGCGTGAATACGAACCGCCGATACCCAATGATTGATTAGTCAACAATGACCTATCGTATTACCCATAATTCACGGAAGTATGGTAAAAATTTTTTTTTCATACGCGATCAGCATTATAAACTATCCTCAATTTATTTACCAGCATTTAAAAATCCCTTATAATAACATTACGCGAATTAATCATACTAGTAAAATCATACGGCTGTAAAAAATTAAAAAAAAATTTTTTTTTATCGGTCTATAATAAATTTGGAAATTTGGAAAAAAAAGTGTTTTCCTGCAAATTTTTATTTTTCATATCCCACCATTTTTGCTTCATCGAAATCGATCCTTTCTAACGAAACGGGCTTAAGGACCCCCTTTTTCGTTTTTGTACCGACGACTTTTTTCTCGGCTTACTTTCTCAGGCTGACACTCACGAATTAACAGATCGCTCGCTGGCAATTAAAGGGCCCAAAGTTGAAGTTACTTGCGTTCCCATGGAGAAGGAGTCTTAGAGGTGAAGAATCACGAGCCACCCCAGCGCGTGGGGTACCAGGAGAACGTTGGCGAACAGGGCTGGTAGCGGGGATGACGATGGGAAAGAAAGAGAAGTGGTACCGGGTCGTGAGAGCAGTGGAGTAAAAAAGACGACCGAGGCGAAGTTGCACAGGGCAATATTTACGAGAAGGGTTGGGTTCTTTGGGTTTCAACCACGGGACGCGTAATTGCAACGCTGGGGTAACCTGATTTATTGGGTTATTACCGATCCCGTGCAAGAAGAGTCAGCGCGCGTGGTGTATGGCCTTCCCTTGGTTATCCGTTCGATCCGCTACTTGGCAGCCATTTTCTCATCCGCCTAAGATCCTGCACACAGGAGAAAAAAGGTTGAGATGAAGGAAAAAAAATATATTTTGTGATTACGCTAAAAAAATTTTTTAATATAATTTTGAAAAAAAAAATTTTTATAATATTTTAGTCGCGTAACGATTATGGGCATATTTACGAAATGAAATTTTGTCATACAGATGGATGACTGGTAGCCATTATTATTATTATTCGGACAGCCGGCGGGCGTCGTTATCGAAATAATACCCTGTCCCGGGTTCTGTTCTATTAATCAGAATTACAGTTGGACATTTTGTATTGGGCGAAACAACCGAAAAAATGGCTGCGTTACTTAGGTGTAATACCGAAATGTTTCTGTGGAACGGACTAGAGCTCTTTTTAATCTTTTCGGGCGACTGTGAGATTTTTTGGTGGGATGATAAATGGGTTAAAAAAAAATACGTAAAATTTGGCAGGGAGGTAATCGCTTTTAAAAAATTATTCTTAGCCAATAGATTTACGAGGCTATTCGTCTTCGTGGTATATACGTACTTTGAGGCGCTAAACTAAGGATTCTCGTAGATGCTACAAAGTTACAATGGTTTAGTGGTTATGATTCCAGAGGGAGCAGTTTCATTATATATCCTGTAGCATAATTGTTTTCAAGGAACTGGCACGAAGAAAGACCTTGCCTGGGAATATCTCCTATAACAGTTGGCCATATAAACAGTTTCGAAGATTCTGAACGGTCCGAATAAAATCCCTAGGTAAAAATTACTGAAGATAAAATTTTTCCGGGTATATCTCGTACGACAGTTTACAATACAAATAGTTTCAATGATTATGAACAGTCCGAATAAAATCCCTAGGCAAAAGTTACCAGACACTAACATTTGTCCAGGTAATATATCCCAAAGTATTTCATAAGCAAAAGTGGCTAAAGGTGAAAAATGATCTAGGGAAATTTCCCATAGCACAGACAATTTCAAGTATACCAAACAGTCCGAATAAAATCCCTAGGAATAACTAAGTAAAAATTACTAAAATAATTTTTTTTTTTTTTCTATTTCAGACGGACTAAAAAAGATGCTAAGGATAACAAAATGGCGACCAAACGAAATTGGAACATCCATTAGACATTCGTAACGGCTGGACACTCGACTCGATTGACCTAATCGAATCTGCTCGATCACTACGAAAATAACCTGACCGTATGGAACAACGAGTGAAACGTTCTGAACTTAAAAATTAACTGGTAAACGACCTTTGACCTTTCTCATACGTATCTAACCATGCGTAAAGTTCCCGGCAAAATGTCGGAAATATTCGAAAAATTTTAGGCCACGAACCCGGAATGGAGGCAATCCGGTTGATCTCAGCAACGCCCACCGCAACGCCCGTCTTGTATTGCATCACGATCACACACGATCGACGCCGCTTTTTCTACGATGTATAAGATATAATCAAAATTCTGGAAAAAATATAGTAAAACCTGTTACACGGGTTGGAGATAGGCTGATACTTTGTACGGGGTGGTCGCCGAAGAATCAATACGGATGATCTCATTTAATTGCAATTTCAAAGTCGATCTATTATTATTTACAATTAAATCATCATTTTACACGATCGATAGTAATTCGCATTGCATAACGAGTACTGCTAGCATTAACCATAATAATATGTCTACATATATACAAGAGCGTCCATATTAAATTTTTTCAAATTTATATTCCTTTCCATTTCCGAACACTATATATATATACACAACACTATATACACACCTATTTATCTTATGCGCATAACAATAAAGGCACTGAACATACCTAAGAACGATCTATCCTTCGAGAATCCTTAAGGATCATTTCCAAGCATAATTTCACGACGTTCGCCAACCTGCTGATGAAACCAGACGAAAAATCCTTCAACCAGAAATTTCAACCCCAATACGAATTCCCGCGAGCCGATGGTCACACCGTGAAAAAAAAAAAAAAAATACGTGCGGTAAAACAAAGGCTCGCAAATCGCAAGGGGAAAATATATTACGAGCGGTCCAGACTCCCGGTCCACCATTTTGAAAGATGATGCATCTCGCGAGCTATGCAACTCCTCCGCACCTACACAAAGGTATCGGAGCTACGGAGAAAACTCCGCTGGCTCTTTCAGCCACCCACGTGCGGATCCCATTGGTCCAGAATATCTCATGGGGATTCGACTTACACCCATGCCAGAGGATCACCATGGTAAATATTCATTGCGAAGTCTTGAATTTTCTATTGGATAAGACCGAACGAAGCATATCCAGTATAGAAAAAAAAGATTGTTTTTTTTTTGTAAAAAGTTATCTAGATAATATCGACTATCTAGATAACATTATCTTAAGCTAAAAGACAAAGAATTATTTAAACTAGGAAATTTTTTTTTACGAGTATCCCAATGAACATTGTATCTGATATCTGTAAGATAAAAATTTTTTAGGTTATCTTATCTATAGATACAAATCTGTACGAAAAGACGTACGCTCGGGCAACGGGGGGAAGGAATCGGTCGGCTTCGAGTCTGCTCCGAGTTGGTATGGCCTTCCCTTCTGCAAAGGTACTTGGATTGCGCTACGTTAGGTTAGGTTGAGCTAGATTATCTCAGTGACGGTAAGTATAGGTTAGATCAGGAGCTCTAGCCATCTCTCGGCCACACTGGGTGCATTGCTTCCCCGAACACGTAAGCCTGTATAGAACCGCGAGCCACGCGATAATTCATGGAACTTTATGCGCGCCTCGTGTAATGTGTTTCTTCTATTATCCCCTCCTTCGGTCTACCTTTTTATTTTTTATATCTATTTTCACTACCGCGAGAAACAGTTTGCCGCCGCTACTATACACGGGTCGGGCCGTATAGATATACCGCGAGATAATCTCATAGACGTCATGGGCGGCTGTAAGAAAAATGCTAACTAGTTTCATATATCATAGGTTTATGAATATTTTGTATCGCAGACGTAATAGTGTTACGAAGCTGCTCGAGTATTCTATTTTTTTTTAATGAACTATAATTTTTTTTTATCACTGATCGATAAAGTCATTTTATCTTAAGATTTCAGTAGCTGTGAGCTGAATTACCAGACGACATAATTTTCACCTTTAATTACGGACGCGTGTAATATTTCAATTAGTTGTCAATTTAGTTGTCGACACCTGACGGACGTGTGTATGGATGGGAGAGGGAGAGGCAGGATGGAGGGGGTAAATAATTAACAATAAATTATATGCGAGAGGTATCATTAAACCTGCTAATCGTGGCAAATTGACTGTTATGGTATTAAGCGACTTACGAACGTAATTGCGCGCGTCGTGCGAATAGGTTTTGACAAGTGGCGGGAAATTCGAATTATTTATTCAGCCAGACGATTAGTGGCGAGATATGAAAAATTGTTAGTACACATCTTTCATTCGAGTCAATCCGATATCTTTGCATTCCGATACTGAAAATTAGCGGTAGGGAGACTCTTGCGGTTTTGAGTAATTTATTGTAATTTATGCAGCGACTTTAACAGTGGGAATTAGTAGTTTGGGCTGCTGTAAAAAAAAGTCGTTAAAGACGAGGTATAATAAATTAATCATGGTCAATAAATTTACTGTCGGTCTTACTCGTTGGTTTGGTGAAATTCTGACAGATGGCGCCACGTGAAACTCTCAGGAATCGAAAGACGCTTCGGGCGGACGCCACTAGATGGCGATAGTTGTCCGACTTTATATCAGCGCATCCTGTCACATTTGTTATTTATTAAAAATACTTAATTTTAATGGCATATCATTATCTAACGTATCATTATCGTGATTAAGTAATTATACGAATGTTTAATTTTTGTTTTAAATTGTTTAGACATTTCCGAAAGACATTTACACACGAAACCGCACTCTTCACTTTACTCCCTGTAATCGGACGCACGTTGGTATATTTCACTCGCTGAAATTGATAACGTTCGTAATTTTGGAATCTTCATAAAAACGAGAGCTGTTTACAGCCTGATGTTTGATTTTGTACGATAACAGTAATCATGATGTATGGTTGGTATCACAGGACTGGCAAAATAAATTCCTTATCAGTTACCATTGAAAGACTGTGATCCGTACTGTTTCTAAATGTAACTTATCGATAGCTAATATCAACTATCGATATGAAATACATATTATTTATGTAGTATCCAAGAACGAGTCCCGTGACCTCGGAAAAGTAAGGTTATGTAGGTCACTGGATGCAACGTTGTAACAGTGTCGTCGTTTCGCACGATGACTGCATTTGTCAGTTGGTTAGAATAAACAATAGAGCTAATTCAATATTCAAACTAATTTATTTAATTAATCAATTCAACTAGAATCGACGGATTCTCTTATGAAATTTGAAATTGATTGAAAAATTTACCTAAAATTAAAAAATGTAATATCATATATTTATCAATGTCCATTCCGTCCACTAAGTTGACACGTGATCTGAGAATATATAAAACTATGCCGCTACATTTTCTCCCTCTTCCGCAATGGCCTGCGGGAGGACATAGAAGACAAGTGCAGGCGCACCGGTTCGACTGGAATCGAAGGAAGTGCAGGCGCGCACTCACGCACACGAGGACGCACGGTGGGACGAAAGGAAAGCCAAAGCCCAGCAGTCGGTGACGCTTTGATGTGGCCGCCGCGGCGCGCCGCGTCGTACCTTCACCACCCTGAATACCTTTTCTCGTCCTTACTCTCATAGCATCGGGGCCAACTTCATTCCGCAATGTACCTTATCTCGATAGGCGTATCCGGGGTGAATTTTTGTAAAATACGATAAAGGATTATAAAAAAAAAAAATTGAAAATTTCCATTGACAAAAAATACGTTTATAAATGATAAAATAAAAAATGAAAATTTTGAGAAATTTTTTTTTTTTTTCAAAAAAATTTTCCAAAATTTCTTCATTCCTTCTCATCGTCCCTATCGCGACACGTATGCGTGTCGCGCGAAGTAGAACGACGATGTTCGCTAAAGAAATTCCTGCGGGAATTTCTCACAACGGCAAATCCGTATAGGGTTGGTCCCCCCGACTGGGCCCCGGCTCGTCTATATACGTCGATCAAGCCGCGATCGGAAAGTGACGGAAGGCAAAATCCTCTTCCATACTTGCGGCGCGCGGAATGCTGGGCCGTAGTAAAAAGTTCCTCGCTGCTGTAGACTTCGCGTTACGTTCTCCTTCCCGCAGGATCTGGAAAGTGGGTATAGGCGGCTGAAGAGGTAAGGCCAGCACCTGTACCACATAGCCCTGCGTCCATCTGTCCGTTCGTATACCTTCGGCACGATGCTGAACCAACCAAGGCAAAAGTCCCAGGTTCTTGCAGCGCAATCAATCGAGCCGCCTCTGGCTTCTCTCTACCCGTCTTCTGCCTCTTTGCCTTCTTCTTCAAAGTCCTGGTACTCCTCTTTCGTCTTCCTCTAACATCCACTTTTACCACGTACCCCTGTACAGTCATCCTTTTCGTTTTCATCTCGGACACTGCTGGTGTATATATACATGTATACTTGCACTACAGCAATGTTATTTATCAACGAATCCTCCTCGCTCTTCACGATCACGTGTCTCAGCATTGTACTGGGATAAGAGACGGCAGATCGCGCAACCCCGAAGAACGTCCTTTCGATCCTGGATACTTGATTTTTCAATGCCGAAAATTTTTGGATGCTGGGTACAGGGAATTCAGATTTTTTTTTTCACTCTCTGAAGTCATCATTGGGTCAGAGATAGGTAAGTGCGGTTTTGCGTGTCACCTTTTTTTTTTTCTTTTTTCTTTTTTTGGGTTATAGCGAAGATTGTTAGCCTTCGTGTTTTTCTGATTCCTGTGTTTCACGGCTACGTGCTTTGCCGCGAATCGTCAGGGACGCGCGTGACTGGTTACGCAAACGTTGGTTTCGTAAAAAAAAAAAATAAACGGAGTAACCTTCGTGAATCTTTAGGACTGAACGAGATGATTGTTTCTTGGGAATTTTTACGTTTTTTGTTTACATCAGTGGGATTCTGGTTGGAACGATAATGAAATTTTTAAAAATTTTTATTTAATTGACACACTGTTTTTTTTACAGAAAATTCAAGGCGAAAATGCCCCGTTTATTAGCCCGTAGTAAAAGTGAAATGAATTGAGAAAAAAAGTACAGTGCAGTTGTAAAGTCGAAAAGGAGAAAATTCGTGAGGCTCAGGTAGAAAATCTGCATAGTTAAGAGACACAAATTCCTGTCTCGAAACGGGAAACAATGGGCAGATGACAGCTCAGACAAACGAATGGTGACACAGGCTGTCAGGCGAGGTTTAAACGTTACCGGTCACGCTTTCGATTTTCGCCATTTTTGCGAAAAAAGGTGGATTAGGTATTTTCACTTCGAGTATTTTTGGCCACTTCGAAAATTTCATCCGGTGCGTTAAAAGTGATTGAGAAAAAAATCTTAAAAGAAGATTAAAGATAAAGCAAAAAAAAAATGATCCAAGAATCCATAAAAAGTAAAAAAAAATAATTTCAAACAAAGACTGTTTTTTCGTAGAATTATATTTTATCTCGGTAGATAATCAGACTCAATAGATGAATCGAGGACGAGGGGGGCAGAGGAGACAAGGGGGCGCGATGGAAGAATGCGCGGACCACTATGCGCATTGTAACAACAACAGCACAACATAATTAACAGTAGCCACGGTGTATAGCAGCACAATGGCGGTTCCTCTTTGAGATAGGAACCCCCGCGAGCGTGCGTTAATTTATTATTTTTATAGCGAGCGGTATTCATTCCGATGGAAGGGCCCAAGTTCTCCTTTCTTTTCGCCTCTCTTTTCTCCTCATTTCTCTTTTCCCCTTATTTCACCATGGACGTTCTCGATTGGAACGAGCGACTATCTTTATCCACCCCCCTCCCGCCCCTTCCGTCTCTTTCCCAAATCCAGTGCAGCCTCTCTCACCCATCGACTCGATACCTCGGACGGAGATCAGTAGAGTCTGTGAAAGCAGAAATAAGAAAAAGAGAAAAAAAAGATAATTTAAAAAAAAAAGAAGAAAAAAAATCAACCAAGTCCAAGTGTTACCAGAAAGGTATATAGCGGCGCCCCAGGGTATTTCCTGAACTCATCTTTCTCTCGTGGCCCGTTGGAAGCTGCGAAGAAAAAAAAAAAAGATAAAGAAAAGTTCGGCAACGATCTTGAAATAAATGAGAGGAAGCTCGGAGATAGATAAAATAAATTTTTGTACAATAACAATAATAAACGTTATACCCTCCTTGCGAATACGTTATAAATAATTCTTCACGACTTCTCGTATTTCCGGCTGGTGCAATAGAACTGCAACAATTGTGCCGAGGAATCGAAATAAAAGGTGATAAAAATAAACAGTGACTACGTAGGCCGATTCCTTATTTTATTTGCATTTAAATAGCCACCGCCTGACAAATGAGAGCGATATTATCGTACAATCGATCGGCAACAAAATCGGCTTTACTTCTGTCCCAGGAGCGGCTGGGATTTCTTACCGCCGGTTTAACCCGCAGCAGGAAGAACAATCGGTTCCAACCAGGATGCCTACAAGCGGAACCCCTGTGTGTTCGCTCCGTTCCGTGTCCACGTACCTCGTATTTTCTTGTTCCTATTCTTGTTATTCCTCTTCTTCTTGTATGCCTTAATCCTATTTGTTTCATTTTTTTTTCTATCCCCCCCGCTCCTATACTCCGATCGCCGTAACTCGTTCCTTACAAGCATCCAGGTCTCAGGAACGTGATAGGTAGTCGAGAGAACCAAAGAACAAATATACTCTGACAGATCCCTATTTGACAGCTGAATATTTTTAAATGTAAAAAAAAACAAAAAATTTTTTCAAAATTTTCAACACCTGTTTATCGCATTCGTACGAACTGATAAAACATTTTACGCACCTCCACGAGTAACAGGATCGAATAATTCATGGATACGTGTCACGCAGGATACTCTATGGGTTAATTAGAATATTTCCTTTGGTTGTGAAAGAGGATGGGCTTGGCTGACATTCTGACAGCCTGTTGTCAAATGTTCCACGGTCCCTTGCGCACCGCGTCTGCGTCTACCTTACAAAACGTACGTACAGCTACTCCCATAACAGTAATTTCTTTTGATATTTTACAGCACGCTCCTTGCACTCAAATCGTAAGGGTCGATTCACACGAGTCGTTTCCTTGACATATACGTTTTCGTATATAAATGTAAATGCAATAGTTTTAGAATTTTTTTTTACGTGTTGTTATTATTTTCTTTTTTTTTTTGACGCGTTAATTTCCTTCGCACACCGTGTTCGAGGTGTGGGGCTTAACATGGATGTCATTAGCGAAGCTTTTTTCTTAAGCTTCAAATACGCCATGGCTAAACGTTCAGTCCGAATGCCAGTGAATATTACCCTTCGAGACGCTTACATGTAAATACGCTTCGTGGTGCTACATTACGAGGCTACATAAACAGGAAGGTAAAGCCTGGTGCGCACCACGGGACCATAACGTAATGTAGCCGAAGAACGCCATGAGAAAAGAACGGGCCATACCTTCTTCCACGCGTCATTATGAATTTATTACGAAGCGCGCTTCCTCTGGGACCTTTTGACGCTACAAAACCCATGAACGTAGCCACGCTATGGGAAAATGTATCTTTGAAGATTAAATCGATAAGTGGAAAAAAAGATTTTTTTCAAAATCTAAAATTTATTTTTAACAATAATTCATACGGGGGTTTTGTATCTTGATTTATCATACAGTCTATATCTATATAGCAAATGTACGATCCGAAGGTGATGACTGTAGATAGACATAAAGGAATATGAAGGTGGACTAATTTTTTTGAAAAATAACAATTATCGTAATTTTGAAAATGGTAACACGAAGTGAAACGACCGTGACGGAAAGAACGTAAAGTTTCCACAGGGTACAGAAGAATTTTGAGTGACTCGGATACGAGCAATTTTACTGTTCGATACCGAATATAATTTTTAGCTAAAAATATTTTGTATTTGATGAAAAGCAAATTTTGGATTTTTTCGGGATTTTTTTTTTTGGACGAATTTTTGTTTTGACTCTAGGCAATTTTGTTTACTCTCTTTATACCCTTTCTTAATCACCTACTACGTTACCTCCATTAATGGACCGGTCGATTGTTGCGTGATTTGTCACAGTTCATTTGCCTACAGCCTCCACACAGAGTAAACCTGCTGATAACCGGATCCATCTTTGTCTTGTGGATTATCGGTTGTATACAGGATAGCCGATGGAACGCGGTAAATTTATAATTACCTTTATTACCCAGTAATCTCTTCGCCTCAGCCGCCTTCAATTCCCATTTTTTTATTAACATCCTCATCTCCGCCAGCATCCAGAAGAATTCGTGTGGTCCAAATTCATCGGTGCCAGAAGATACTGTGCATGCGCAGAGGAACTTTTTCCATAAATTTTAGCAATACCTATTTACCTTTTTTTTTCACAGTTACGTACATTTTTCCACACCACAAATTTTTTCCCCTTTTTCTTCATAAATTCTTTTTTTTTGCATTCCACGTAAAGCAACGACGCTCGGAGTAGCGTAATTGGCAGTTTCGCTCCTGACAGTCAGTCTCAGGTATTGACAGCAAAAGAGAAATATTCACATATACAGCGTACACATAGTTATGCCAGTCTTTTCCGCGATCGCATGCATGATCGCCGCACGCCGCATCTCCACGAAGCGATAACTATAAGCAAACGCCGCTAAAGCATCCTTTATTATAGGTTTGGACGTATCGGCGACGAGAAAAAAATATCATGTGTGTCATTGCGGCAGTAAAGGCTCGAGGTCTTAAGGATATTTCTTACGAAGCATTATCCTCCAAGCAATTACAATTACCAGTTTCAATATCCTCGGTAGAATTATTGAGTAAAAAATTGAAAAAAAATTTTCAAATAGAAATATATTATTTACTTAAAAAACAGTCATATACACAGATTACCAAAAATGAGGATATCACAAATTTTCTTTTACTCCGTATAACATACGAATTTCAACCTGCTATCTGAATACCAGGAACGACGTTAATCTCGACACGTTCTCTTGTCACCGGAGGTGGTCCACGGATGATGGATGATATTCCCTACGGGTGCGCATGGAACTGCAGGTAGCCAGGTAGCCGACAAGACTCTGCGGGGGGTTCTCTTCTCGGCTTATGATGTACAATCGTACCACCACAATAGCTCTTAATGCTTTGCCGAGTGTATAGTAGTAATAAGGGTTGAGCCGAATGAAGTCCTTTATCGACTATATATATATATATATATATATATATATATGATAAAAGAAGAAGATGGATTATTTAATAAAAAAATAGAATTTTAAGAAAATTCAAAATATTTTCTTTTATTTCATTTTCTTTCGTTATCTTCAAGCTTCCTTGGTCTCGAGCGCTCCGTCGGCCATCTTTGATTGGACTCGGTGCATAGGTAACTTTGAAAAGATCTATTAGCACAGGAGTGGCACTAGCTCGTTCTTTCCTTGTGGGAACATATGAAACTCTGGGACAACAGCCGTGGGATCTTGTACACCTATGCTACTGTTGTTATTATTTCAGGTCTTTCAAAGACGGAAGACTTTCTGAAGCACGACAGGTCTGCTTAGGCGAGGCACGGATTCTCATTATGTCAGGCCAAATCGAGTAACGTGTATCGGATAGATAACAGGAAACGATTAATTTTACGGGTTCCTGATTGGCTGTCTCCTTCGGTACAGTAACGATTGTTTATTAGATCGATTGACTTTTTCGGTGGGAAAATTGTACGGGGTGTCATCGATCTTTTGGATATCTTGGGTGTGCTGTAAGAATATTTTTAAGTTGGCTGTTCGCGAAGACCATTATTATTATTGGTTTGAAATTTCATTTTTTATTGGTATTTTGGGTAAAAATTTTTTTTCTCTACCAAATCACTTCTGTTTTGACTCGGGCAATTTGTAGATCGGATATCTTCGTACTGCGGCTCAGTTTTTAACGTGGCAGATGAGTATCTCGAGAAATCCTCGTGCGAACGAGATACTCGTGGTAGATAAGGACCACCCTTAATGCTGACTCTTCCAAGAGGATCATTACGAACAGGATCTGTTAAATGTTGCGGGAAGCTTTTAAGGCCTCGGATGGAGAGGAAAAGCTTTAGCCGCCTTCTGATCCTGTGGACGGTTGCCTGTTGACCTGGATAATTATTTTAACGTTATTTAAATTTCCCGCTCGAGTGGAAGTATTGAGTGAGGAAATATGAGTTTGGAAAAAAATTTTGAAAATTTCATTCAATAAATTATTTTTCTCCAAAACAGAATTTCAGTCGACGTACCATGGTTAGAGAAGCCGTCGCTTCAGCCTATTAAAAAATACATGATTAAGAATCCTAGTTAATTAATGGACAAGGCTATAACCTGTGTATTCATATACAAAGTTAGTAGAGTATTCATATATACAGTGTACATGGAAATATTTGATAAAATTCTAAGCGACTTACAAGAAACGACCTTTAATACACGTGTTCGCCAATAAGAAAATTACTAAAACCACTATCGGCCAATTATACATAATTTACGTGTGTTTGCCTCAAATCACAAAACACCCAGTCAATTTGCCGTCGGGTTTGCGTAAGAAAACCGCAAACTAGTGGTTCGATGAGAAACGAAAAGTAAAGCAAAGATGAGTGTATATTCTGTATATTCCCGTCCACTGCACCAATAAATATATGCATATATTTCAATGTATATCACATTTCTATATATCATCTTTTCATATGATTATCCACATTAGCATTTCGCACACTCTCGTATATCATCCCCCAACATACATTTCCTCCTCTCGAGCAACCTCAGCAGGCAGCCGTTTAAGCACTGGAGTATTAAAAACTTGAGCCGTGGAAAAAAAAAATTTATTTTCATCGCTCAGCACTCTTTCCTAGATTTTCGAAAGGCGTCGCGACGCTCCAACCCCAGGCGTCGCGTACCTTGCCAGACACCTACGTACCCATCAGGACGCATTCGCGCGTCGGTAAATGTATGATAAATTGTCGCGAAGTGCTTAATGGGAAAGACGCGCCGAAGAGGGTTGAAATAGGAGGCTGGAGGGAGGCAGTGAAAAGACGAAGAAATACTCTTGAGGGATTGGAAGGGAGGCCATTTCAGTCATGGCGTCCCGACGCTCGGCGCCGCTACGATTTCCCGCAGCGAGTATCGCGTATGAAAATCATGGAAGCTGCTTTTACCCATCGGGCGAAGCAAAATCTCCCATCGGCGTAAGCGCTTCCCTAATGCTTCCGTAATGTCAGGGATAATTGACAGCGCGATTTTCGAATGACGTACAGACAAAATGCTCTCTGCGAATTTACATCTTCGCGGGTGGGAACGTATTTCGCGACGATTTAAAAAAAAAAGTGCACGAGAATGATTTGAAAGAAAATTGACGTGAAGAAAAAAAAATTTTTACAAATTTCTTCGCAATCCCCTTAATTCATCCCCATCCAGGCTTCAAAATCTGCCAATGTATCCCAAATCGTCGTCTGCTAAATTTTCGAGCGAAATCTGAAAATTTTTGTAAAAATACACATTGCAATACTTTTACGCACGTTTCCTGAGTATATACCCGGTGTTTAAAAATAAATGATTAATTTTTTTTATGCAAATAAAAATTGACATATGTACCGATTCAAGTTGGTCTCGTGAACACAGTAGGCAGATGGACTATTTGATATATATATATATATATACCTAACAGCGTAATGGCTCCGGCATCCCACAAGGGTGGCTCCCGGGTCGGTTGCCCTCAAATCATCGCAGGGTGTGAGGCAAATGACGTCCGACCACGCGGAAGTAACGCGATAATAGCAGCCATGAAAGCCCAACCGTGATATCTCGCTTTGATGTCCTCTGACGCTCGAATTCTATTCTTTTTCAAAGAACTTTTTAAACCACGCGCTTCAGTCAGTGATAAAGCAGAATCGAGAACTGGCTTCGGTTTACAATTACTTAAATCGTCAATCGTTATCATAAATCGTCCTTAAGATCGACCTATGACCTTTTCCATGATAAAAAAAAAATCCACGTACACAGAAAAATTTCAATGACAAAATTTTACTTTATACATATACAAAAAAGTTGACGCTTCAAGATCATGAAATTAGGCCGTATTACGTAAGCCTAAGATATTAGCCAGCGGGACGTCATCGTCATCATCCAGGGCAGCGCGTGCTGCAAAATTTCTCCCATGCATCCCAACGTCCCTCTTACGTAACCCAAGGCTTTAAAGCTCCGCTAATCTCCTATTCAGAAAAGTTATCCAGGCGTCCATAGGTTAATTCGCTACTTGCACAGAGCATTCAGGATCCACGTATGAATACACGAGGCGTAATGAATGGGTCTTATTGGTAAATGGAGGTAAATAAAGTTGGGTTAGGTCGATAAGTTTTACGAATCGATACGCACGTGGGACCTGCACTTGATTTCATTTAATAGAGGTATAAGGGTGGTTCGATAGGTTTTACCTTCTTATGGGTGTATGTGTATATAAATTATATATACCTATACTGCACTTTGCATTAGGTACGTCTTATACGTGTCTTATTCCGGATAGGAAGAACCACTCTGGGGAATTGCTGTTTGTCGGCCAATGGGACCCAGACAGAAACGTAATCGCAATGCAGGCCAATCCCTCTTCCCTGATCTTCTCTCTGGACTCCCCTGAATTCCCCTGGACTCCCACCCCTCCACCCCCTGTCCCCCTCAACGTCCGTCCATCCGCCTGCTCACTCGCTCACCCGCCCGTTCACGGTAATGACAATCATTACGGAAATGATTGCAGCACTGGGTCCGCCAGCGCCAGCCGCTATTGGGGGATGGAAACCACCTTATAGAGTCTCCGGTCCTCGATGGGAACGGATTGTCACATGCTCTCGGCTCGCGACGTTTCCTCTGTGTCTTTCATTGACTCGGGGACTGAATTGGCTCTTTTAATTTACGTGCGAAAATTAACGTTCATCGAGAGGTTACCTGAGTGTCGCTTTTTGATGATTCGGTGCGGGTCACGTGGTACGTAAGAAGGTCCTGATGATTTATTTGATCCATGGATCACCGAGTGGGGTGAGTAAGTTTTTGATTGGATAAAATTTAGGTAATTTTTTTTTTTTTATTAACTTTTTCGAATCTTTTTTCGTATTGATATTTATAGGTTTTTTTTTTGTGTTTCATGCGTGTGCTAGACATTTCTGATTCACTTCCGCTGACTGCTATCCCGACGGTCGTTAGAAAAGTTAGATTAATGCTTCGAAGGCAGCATGATTTATTATTTGGATCGTGGATACTACACGTACTGTATCCCTTAATGGGCCAGTCAGGCGCTTCTTGGGCCTTACGAGAGAAGGAAGTATTTATGGAATGCAAATGACTATCCTGCGGTGAATTTACCGGTTACAATTTACATTTGGAGTACGCGGGACATTTGTTGAATCGAAACCGGAAATTATTAGGTAAATTCGCCGAATCTTTTTTTATTGTGTCTGACTTTTTTTATGGTTGGCTTAGCGAATCAGGCATTTAACTTTTTGAAAATTTATGAAAGTCCAATGAAAATTTTGAATGGGTCTATATGCGATCGCAGTTGTATGGATGGATTGGAAAAAATTTTTTTATTTTTGAAAATTCGTAGTTCGCGTATGCTTACTGCCATTTATCCGTGTCTAAAGTTCTAAACCAACCTAACCTGGACTCGTGCCAAGTTTGGAGAAACTTTGAAATGCATACGAACCGTGCGAGTACTTGATGTGCAGAGGCGACGGTAATTGTTGCTTGCAAACAGATAATTTATTATTACTATAATTTACAACGGAAGATACATTCTCCGTGAACTTAGAATAATATATGGGATAGTGAAATTTACTTTGCTTTATAGATTTTCAAAATTGTTCTCCTCCGAAACTTAATACAGTGGACTTAGAATACCATAAATGCAAATCAATTCAATGAGAAGTTCAATCTAAGAAAAATCAATTTTTGCTTTTTGGTGGTGAAAAAACAAGTCACTAGTATCAGCCTTAATTTTTAATCTAGTAACTTTACTAACTTGTCACTATCGAACCTTTTAGTACATTTTCTTGTACAAAACCTAATAATAGTTTCCCTCTACAAAACCTAAATTTTGAATAAAAACCAAAATTCGCCGTATTTTCAAAAAAAAAAATGTATCCTCACCATGAAGCCCGTACGTCAATCGTATTGAAGTACAAAAAGTGGCAAAAGAATGAAACTTTTCACGTACAAGTATACACGCACGCGTAAAACCGCGTCAGCACTTAGTCAAATGGAAAAAAAAATGAGTTTCCGAGTAAAACCGAACGTTTTTCCCCAGGGAAATGAGCGTCGCGTCCAATTCACACGATCGCGTCCGGCGGGTTTTACGAACGCTTCAAAATGGCGGATACACCATTAGGGAGAACCAAGACACGGAATTCCCATAAACAGGAATATTCGGACCAACCCGACCTGCGGTTCGAGTAAGATAAAAAATGGCAAAAAATAAAAACCCTATAAGACCATCGTATCGCGTAAGTTAAAAATAGTTTTTAATTTTTTTCAAAATTTTTACCACCATACATCTATATACTGTATATTCCACTACATCCTATCCCACTATAATGTACATATATATATACGTAATATACTATATACGCTATACCCGTATACCATATATACATATAGGGTACTTCTTTCGCCGCGGAAAATATAATGATGGCGAACGCGTTCGGCCGGGACTCGCGTTGGAAACCGGCGATAAGGGGGGAGTGTCTACGCCGCCATAATGATAGTCCTGAACGCCTCTGACTCTGGCTCCACTGTATATATACATATATACTTTGGTAGAATGTTCCCTTGGTATCTACTATGTACTCGTTCACTGGCTTACATGTAACTTGCTTACGGTACAACATACTGGTATGCATAACCAAGAGAACTCAGACCTGCCAGGCACATTCAACCTTTACAGACATCATTCCTGATCCGGCATCCTGTATATTGCATAAATTTTGTGCATATTGAAATTTTAAACGTTGCGAGTGGATTTTAGATGCTTTGTATAGGGAGATAAACTTTCTTGAGAATTTGGGAAAAAATTTGGAATATGAAAAAATTTTAGATTTTATGGTATGGCGGATGGAAGTGTGTCTGGTGCCGACTAGGGATATTCAGTTATTTGCTTTTTTTACCGAAGAAAGTTTTTCGATCAAGGTACCACACCCTCGTGCTTTGCACGCGGCCTAAGGTTAGGCAAGGGTTACATCGGGTTACGTTTAGACTCGGTAAGTTCCTATTGGTCGAGCCGCTTCGGTTCATTAGTACGCGCACTCCGATTGGCTGCCCTCTAGCGACTCTTCTTTTTACTTTCCTCACGTAATGACGTGGTGCTGCGCGTCTCGGCCTATATGCAACGGAGCGATCGTGCATGGCAGATAGGTCTTATTCATGTGTATAGTTATATGCTTTCTGGGTATATGAACTTAGCTTTGTACATATATGCTGTAAAGCGACTCCTATGTACCTTATGTGAAAGATACACCATATTGTATGGAGTTAGCTCCTATAGGGGGTAAGTTAAAATTTGCCATTTTAGGTAAAATAGGGTTTCTTGATGAATAAGGTATTTTTTGAATACTCGAATGAAAATTTATTTAGTGTATTTTTTTTTTGGATTTTATGTAATTTTTGAATTTTCATTTTATTTTTTGTTTGCTATATTTTATATGCTTTTTGTACGTAGACAGGGAAGAGCAATGTCTATGTACTATGCGTATTGGAAGATGTACACGTGTTCATGACGTTTGCGTTTGTACGGTATAAATGAAATTTTTCCGTATCAGGTAATATAGAGATTGCGGTGCGAGGTATTATTTTTTAATAGATTTTTTGGAATCGATGTTTTCAATCTTTAATCTTTCTGCCAATCTTTCGGCGAGTCGCGATCGTGAAAACAATTGTTTCCAGCACATTAGTTCCGCAGTCTCTTCGTAAACCAGAAGTACTCTCGAGGACTGCCTGAGCACCCTTGAAAATCTACCCCACGTGTAACCCCTGCGCCCTCTCGAGGTGAGGAATAGGGGTGCACTGTGGCGACACTCGCACTTCTCTTCGTGGTCCGATTAAAAGTCGCGAGTGCTGCCATCTACGTTAATCGAGAACGAGAACGTTAATTCCTTTGATTAAAAGCCAGATGAGATTTCAAGGACACGAAAGTCATTTAATTGCACGTAATTCGAACGTGATAAATGAAGAGAGAGACATATCAAAGCGTAAGGGTGAATTTGATAATTTTATATTATCTAATAAATAGAATTTTCAAGATAAACAAAATTATTGAAATTTTTCAAGACGCTTGATGAAATTTTATAGATTTGAAAAAATTATCTTTTTTTCAAAATTTTTGTACACCACCTTAACCCTTAAGGGACTACCCTATCGCGGATTATCGTACAAAATGGCCATTCAAACGTGACTTCGTGGCAGATATGGATCGCGCATGAGGGTTTACGGAGGGAGAAAAGAGAATATTCAGAGGACGGGTCTGGTGTTACCATGGCAACAACGATCCCTCAGTAGCCGAACCCTCCTACACCCTTCATTCAACTCTACCACCCCTGTAATTCCCTCGAATTCGAAGACAGCCACTACGCAATTTTCGCTGGGATACGTCTCGGAGTTTCTGTCTCTTTGTACGAAAATCCTCGACAATGTTTTTTTGCGTAATTTCAAATTTCAGAAAAATCTCAAAATTTTTACACCACCATACCCTAGCCTCACGAAACATATATCAAGCTCAATAAATAACCCGTGATCCACTGAGCCGTACGACCCAATACACGTTTTCCTATAAATAAAAATGATTACACAGATAAATTTGGAAAAAAATGTTATTCAATATACAGAATTTACTAATTAACCCCAAATAATTATTCCTGAATATCAGTATAAACGAAAATTAACAGATTCTTGGGATTGATCAAGGCTTCTCCATTTTAGTTTGTAGATCGTTCCATATGCATCGGGTGACTTAAAAATTTTTTTACCTATACGGCATATATATGTATATAAGGACGGCCAAAAGCTTCTAGAAGGTCCTGAGCAAAAATGCATCGGGTGTCTCACCAAAAATGGCCCTCGGCATTCTCTCTCTTAACATATTGTAATATCGGAGAGCCATTAACATAATATCTCTGCTCTTTCGTATTCAAAACGGGCACAGCCTGTATAATGGTACTCTCGATCCGTGTTTAGACTAATGCTAGGTTAGACGAGACGGAGTTCTAAGATTATAATGAGACCCGATCGAATTAGTCGGGTGACTTGCCCCAGAATTTTGAAATTTCTTCGTCAATTATGAGCCACTGATTTCGGGGACAGCTTTTGATTTTTAAGCAAACTTTTTTTTTTCGAGTATCCCAAAATTATCAAAATCCTTTCCGCGTATCGTTTTCACATAATTTGGCTGAATACTCAATTTTTTTAAATGATATATTTAGAACGACGTACAGAGGGTTACAAAAATATTTTTTTTAATTGTCCTCATTGAAACTTTATTGGACGCCTTGGAGGGGATGTTTAACTTTTTTTTTTCTACTCTCTGAAGAAAATCAACAGTTTTTTCGCGAAATGAGGTTTAAATCTCCCCTCGTTAAAGAAGGAGTGCCATTAGCAGTCGTACCGAGCACTTCAGAAGCTTCCAACCTACCGACATTGCCAGCTTTCGAGTGGAGCAACAAGGTTGCTATATGATTTCAACCCCCTTTACTTCGAATAAGGGTTGTTGGGATTTAAAAAATTTTTTTCGAACCCCACGTTAATCCTAAAGGACGATTTTTATTCAAAATCATAATAATCGTCGTAAGTCCGAAATGCGGAAAAAAACACATGCGGAATCGTATATTACGGAAACGCGAAGGTTGTCACGGTTTTTGGTTGAAATCGGAATTAATGTGTTTTTAATAATGACATACGGCTGCATTCGAGTCCTGAATTCCCATGCGATGCGCGCGCATCTCCGACTTTCGCAGAAACGCCAAAAACGACCAAGAGGACGGTTTTTAATGATTTTATAATAATGCAGGATCATTATATTCCAGATCATTTTCGTATTAGCATCCGTCATTAAAACGTCATCTGTACCTAACCTACGTAACATTGGTAAGACAGATATTTTCTTTTACTTCGGTTATATTGTACGTTCGTAATATTAACGTCAGTCCTCTTCCGACGAGTCCCACCAGATGTCTCTGCTGGTCGAATTTTCATAACACGTTACAGATCGAAGACCAACGTTAACTTTTCCACGAGTTATTCATTCTCGTTGTACGACTGAATTACCCTTTTTCTTTGGTCCGTAAAGTCACTTTTATTTTTATTCCTTTCTGTACCAAGTTTCAGACGTTTCTCAACAGCGTCTCAGCTGGTAGTTTCACAATGGCGCCTGAACGCCTACAGACTTCCTTTCTCTTGAAATTCTTGAGAAACCGCAGAACTTTGAAATATCCCGCTCAAAATTGCTTTACGTATTTTGCAAAGGGTACTGCTGTTTTAGGGGGGAGAGAGGGGTTGACTTTTTATTTAAACCTACAATTAATGGGCCGGGCGTAAAAAAAAATGGCGGACCGATATATACAGTAGGTAACAAAGAACCGTGAGACGATCCAGCTTTTATTTAGGTGAAAAAAAAAATGGATTAAAAAAATGAAAAATAAATAACTTACCAGTGAAAAATTTGCAAGAGCAGGCGGTAATGGATTAACCCGATGATTATTGGCATTAGGGATGGCGAGAGGAGTCGCCCTTAAATTAAAATCTTTTTTTTTGACTTTACTTTTCGATTATGCTCCATAGAACGACGGAGAGGGAGGGGAAGTTCACGAGCCAACCCCGACGATAGTTTTATTCTTCTCCAGGACCAAAATTGTAATTGGTCGGTCAAAATATATTGGTCAGGGATGAAGAGGGTGGCTGTGTACGAGAGCGAGAGACGATCCTGGTAATAACAATAATTAGAGCGAGGAACGGTCGATTTTGCCGTGGTTCTTGGATAAAAAAAAATTATAAAACAAAAGGCAATCCTGACTACGCGCACCTTGGTATCCGTGAACCGATCTAAAAATGGCGGTCGGGACGAGTCTTGCGGCTTGGAAATATTTTTCGAAATAACAATCCAATATGCCGAAGACGTTATTGAAAATTTTCAAGGGTTGAAATCGAAAAAAAAATTAATCCTCGCTACGAATATTATTATTTAAAATATCTCTTGAACGTTCGCTTCGTTTATTGGAATCGCACGGTAGAAAAAAAAAATTAAGGGGCCCCCACAAGTAACGGCCGCACACGCGTGGATCATTGAATAAAAGTTTACACGAGGAACCGCAATAACCGCGAAGGCAATTTGATCGCGATAGGAAATCGAGGAGAAATAAACCGAAGGGAAATATAAAGCGCGGTCAAATGGCGTTCGCAGCCACGGGCGGCCGTTTACCGTAAGCGTGATGCCGATGATGACCGACGATGTCCGATGATACCGTCGACGTCGATCGGCAAGACTCATTCTTTGCTCAACGTTCGCCTGGGTTAAGTCGGGGTTAACTTTCCCAATCGGCGCAGGGATATAAGCGTGGAAAGAAGAGGAAGATCTTGTGCATTGTTCGCGAACAATGTAACCGTGTCCGGAAGAAAGGGGAGTAAGAGGTAAAGGAGGGGAAGGGAGGGATAATCGAGCTGTGTAATATTTATAACGTAATAAGACCCCGTAACATAATAATATCAATTACCCCAACATTCCCTCTCGAGCCCCCGATCGAAAAGTCGACGACGCAAATTCACGGATCTGTCGGTCAGAAAATTGGCGCCCTCTGCCGGCCAGCTGACTTTGAAAAACCACCCCTCAGGAACGCAGCGATATCAATGTCGGATGAGAATAAAATTATAAGGATCAAAACTTTGAAATTTTTAATGATCGTGCTTTGTAAATTTTTTTGCAAATTCACCCAACCACCAAAATTTTTTACCGAAAATTAACCATGTCGATCCGGGTGCGAAAATGGAGAAAAATTTTTAAAAAATTTTTTTACTCCTCCTATCCCACTTCTTGGTCCCTGATATCGATTTGAATTTCGCACCGAAATATTTTACGTGCGCGCGAATTCGATTATTAATTTCGTTTCCGGTGGTTGTGTTTAGCCGCGAAGGCGGTAACCGCGGCCATGCCTCCCGACCAATGGGAGCCAGGCTGGAAATCATACGCGGGATCGCCGGCCGCACGGCCTCGGAGAGAGGTTAGGAGAGGTTAGGTTATATTCGCTCAGAGTCTCGTTAACATTCGACGGGCCTGTCCCGGCGCGGCCTCGCTCTTCCAGAGGTGGGGCTCCCAAGCTCTTCGATCCTCGATTCTCCCTGAGAAGAAGATACTGAGATTATGTAGGTGGTCGTTGTTTCCTTGTAATCATATTATTTTTTTAGCTCTTTTTTTCTTTACCATGCGACTCGCTAGATTCGAGGTTACGTGATTGCTTTGCACGCGAAATTAATGGGGATTTAATATCTGGTGTTTTTGCATTTTTTTAGACTCGAAGAAAAAATATTTTTTAATCGTTTTCGGAATATTTTATAAATAAAATTCGAAATTCTCGGATGTTGGAAACTTTTGTAATTCTAATTTTATGACGTCAGATAGAAATAGTTTCGGTAAAAATTTTCCAACAAAAAATGTATACCCTATAGGTACGTAATATCCAAAAATAGCAGACAACCGAGCAAGACTTTAATTGCACCATTTATCCGTGCTTCACGCGACGTCGCTAATAATCGCGGTACGACGTTATCATAGAAATGGGATCTTGAAAATGCCCCAATTGCAGAAAGGCAATAATAACGCTTCCGTGTACTTTATGTTGCAGTTGGCGCATGCGCAGTAAAGAATAACAGTGGGACCTCGGAAGGAGCCTTGAACCAGTCGTAAAACCGCGACAAGGAGAAAGTATATACATGCATATATATCCGCAATCACACTGGTTTTTCCAAGAAGAAAGATAAGGAGCCAGCGACGTATGAATTATTGACCAGTAAATCGCGAGATCAACAACGCGGAAAGTTGGCTCGTTCCAGCCATTTTATTTCCCATTGGTTTATACGTACGATAAAAAGGACGAAAAGATGGCGACCGCCACGAGGAGAAATAAAATGCAACCGTGCACTTTAGCAATACGACTCGATGCATATAACTTGGCGAAAAGCATTTAAGCCATTTCAGGGCGTGAACGGGAAGTACTCTGTCTGTCATTGCAGTTGTCATTATCTTGTGCCAAATATGGTAATGGCGCGATCCCCTCGCGAAGAAGTTTATTGTCTGTCATATTATTATGCAATCTCGACCGTTTCAACGAGACCAATGTTACAACAGTAAAGGATCCTGGAAATTGTCGAGACGTCGTAACGATTGGCTGTATCTGTACGATAGAAGAAAGTAATAAAGACCGACCATATTGTATTTTTATTTTTTTTGCATTTTTTTTCCATAAAAGAGAACGCATCAGATTTTTTTTTATAGGCCCCTTTACTAGATACAGTAAAAGTGCATCGTTGCAATGCACGATTGAGCTTCGATATAGGGTTTATATGTACGTCGTAGATCTATGCATTTTAAATACAAAGACGTTAATGATAATTATATGATCCATAAATTCGCCATACGCAGAGACTGCTGGTATCATTCTGAATAGTTGGTAGGTATGGCATAAGGGTGGCATTACATACCTGTGGACGATCGTTGACTTGGCAGTGGTGCGAAAACCGCTAATCATTCTAATGGTAGCCATGGTATCTAATGACAGATTGGGTAATAAACGAGTACGGTTATTTATTTTGTGTCCATATTTTTCACTGGTACTTAGGATCGGATGTGTTCTGAATGGTCTTTTTGGATAGGTTATAATTTATATTGGGTTAAGTGATAAAAATGTGTAATTTATTTTGAATGCAGTTTAGTTTTATTTTTTGTACTAGATAATATTACGTATATAGGTACAGTTAATACGTGATTGGTCTTACTGATTGTTTTGGTGAGACAATCCGCACTCGTGTATAAACTTCGCGAACTCAACTAATTGAATCATTAAGACCAGGAAAGGACACGAGACTGTGACCGGTCGATAATTAATTAGCCGGGGAGAGAAATGGACGATAAGGGTTGCCAACAAAAAGGGGCTGTCAGTTTGCAATCGGCTGGGTGGAAGTGATTGGTTAAGAATTTCAGTTGGTTTTATCGTTGTCGAGTATCGTTGCAGGGTAAAAGTTCTAGAATGTATGATATATGTATATGTAACATAGAGAAAGACATGTAAAATATTATGAAATAAATAAAAATGTTAATAAGTAATATAAAAAGGAGTGATGCACGAGTGAATTATCAGATTCCATATAATCGACTGGTTCGATTAGCAAACTTAGAAAATGTTAGTTAGAAAATTTTGTCTGAAGGAATAAATTTTTTGTTTAAAAAAATCTATTGCAATCCCATCCATCATTTCACTTTTGATATTTCCCTATATTCCTGCATATTTTATACATAACAATTTCTCAACTGTTGTCTTCGAGGCGGATAATGGAGCAAAATTCAAGTATGGCTTCGCCCTTACCAGAATATCGCGTGTTGTTGAAATATTCCTGGAATATGCTAATTACCAGTTAGTTCCTCCTTGTGCCACTGCGCCCATTTCTACACCGCCGATGGCCTCTTTAGCATTTGCTTCTTTATCTACCGCTGGCTCTTTCCTCGTCGCTTCGATGTTCACTTTTCACTTAAAACGTTAAAACTTCACTCTGTCCACTGTCCTCGATATTTGTGAAGCACAATTCTCAATGCTGCGATCACATCTTTTTCATTTTCCAATAAACAAATTTATGTTCCACTGATACACTAGTATTACGAGATTATACGTTATTACGGCCATTGCGCTACGAATGTTGTGTATTACAGTCGAACGCGAAAATGCCAGCACTCTGTTTCCCTCAGTAACACATGGTGAGTTTTTCGTTCTTTTGAGGTTATCGTACGTTATGTGACAAGACTCCATAACTCACTCTGCTAGAAGCACTCGGCACCTTTCAGCTGTTTTTCCATAAGGGTAATATATTCATACTTATTAAGTGCATCGTAACTGCTCCGCTTTTGGTCTCGAAAATCAGCAGGCCCTACACTCGCGCCGCCTGACAACATCCGCCGTGAATTAATTGAATTCATTCGTTTACACGCAACTCTCCATGGCGCTGCAGTTCCCTCACGATACCGACCAGCATTTGTTATCTGAAGGTAAGTCCCTTAACCCGTGGTCTTTCAAGTCAGTCAAAGAAGAATAATGCATGAAATTAAAGTTATTACACAGAAGTAAATAATTCGCAGAACTTCCTACATTATTTACTTTCTGATTGAAAGTTTCTCGGATTTATACCAATTAGTATGGCGACCCGACTAAATTATCCAGTTCGGATAAAGACTTGACGAGTTCAAATAGTAAGTGATAAAAATAGAAATATCTAGAATCAGTGCTTAGTCATCTGCTTGAAGAGGTTAGGGAAAAATCGAACGAGTGTCATAATAAAGGAACCTGCTGGCAGCTATAGGTTATGTGACAGTGTGATATAACGACGTTAGTCATGCTAATGACGTTGACAGGTTAGTAGTAGTCTGACATGCAAAATACTGGCCTACCGGATAATTGAAATTGGCAGAGGTCAAGCAACTTCCATATATATTAGCATTTAATCCAGGGTCATTCATCTCTGTATAGTTCTGCAACAAAGTCGAAGCGACGCTGCACAGACGCGATTTGCATTCGCAATGCATTTTTCATCAAGAACTGTGATGACGGTCGAAAAATATATAACCGGAAATGATGTCTTATTATCATTATAACCAAGGGCTAGTTCATCTTATTGAAGTTTCATCTCTACGATTCCAAGTACAGCGGCAACGATTTATGGTGTGATCATTAGTGTTAGTATAATGATCATTAAATCCGTTAGGCAGAAAAGAGCTGCCTTATACTGGATCAAGTAACCCTTTGAACTCGTCATTATCTTCGAAGTCAGTCATCTGACTCGTGTCCATATAGTGGTAGTTGGATATATCATTTATCAAGAAGTTGATGATTTTGTAAGACGGTATCACAAAGGAAAAGTTTATGGGATTTATGGTCGAATCGAAAAACTACCCTGGTCTGAAAAAAAAGATAAGGAGGCCTCAATCCCCATTGACGGTCGAAAAACTTTGTTTCTTATACCATGGTGGTTAGTTAGGAGGTTATGGTGGTATAATTGCGGTTTATTGTCTCAATAAATATATACGCTATACTGTTGGACGGAGCAGTGGACCAGCCAGGTCTTCCTGGGATTCGAAATCAGCCCCTTGTTTATAGGAGTTTTATGGGTCTGCTTAATAAGGTTTATGGTATCTTATCTCAGGTTAGTTGCTGATCGCCACGGAACCGGAAGGTGGCTCTAACGATCTTGGGACTTGCGGTAGGATATTTTAGAATAAGACCAAATTTTGTCTTTTGACAAATACACAATAATGGCGTCTTTACGATGATTGAGAATTCAATCACAGCTGATCTAGTTTCTACAAATAACGTAATCGAAAGCCAACGTAACGCATTCGCGTAATCTTCTCATTTAAGGTTATATATGATTTTACACGTGGCTGCTTCATTGTAAGAGTCGCACGTGTAAATATGTAATCAAGATAGGACTGTAAGTGAAATAACGTTACGGAGAGTCATGTGGGAAATGACGTTTGTCACGCCATTATATAGCCACTTGTTATATGGATGATTGATCGATTTCGGAAAGGCTCGAAATTCGTGGAAACTGCCGAAATGTCAAATGAATTTCTGAGGGTTTATAAATATTGGATAAACAGAAAATAAATTAATCTTGAAAATAAGTAAAAATCAATATTCGTCGGCTAATTGTTTATAATCTAAAAGCCACTTGATACTTTATCTTTGCACCACTATAGACCTCATTATTGCGATCTACAAAAAGGACTAATTATACGTTTATCCTTATCTTAACGATGACATCGTTACTATTTTGTTGTAATATTACTTTGTCTTTCATAATGCCATTTTTATCAGTTGTCAAATGGAGGACTTTTAAACTTTTTCCGCATTGCATAAGCTGTTAACGATAATGCGTCAATTCGGTCTGATAACGATTTGTAAGCACTTGAAGTAATTGAAAGTAAGTAGATGGATCTTATTTTTCAAAATTACACATGGTCTAATACTGATGTATCATTGACAAACATAATTTTTATTGACAGGTATCGTCTCGGTTCTGGACTCTTTAATGATGCTTGATGGATCCACGAATCATTCGTCAAGGTACAAACACTCCAATGATCAGCGATCCGAATTGACAAGATTCACCTGCGTCCTGTTCCGTGTTTATTAAGGTGCATTCACACGGAGGGCCATCTGTCGAGATCCTAAAATCCGTATTGGTTGAATCGAATCCTAGAAACAGTTTCAAAATGACCAAAGGTAATGAGGGTCTAGCAAAATTGGCCGGAACGATCTTTTGAAAATGAGTCCAAGACGCAGAGCTACCAAAAATAAAAATTTCAATCTGACGGCGTTTCAAAAAAAAAAAAAAAAAAAAAAAAAAAAAAAAAAAAAAAAAAAAAAAAAAAAAAAAAAAAAAAAAAAAAAATAATAAATAAAATTCAAAAAGGTAATACAAAAACATACAAATTTCTAAAATCCAAGATGGATCCATATCGTCCACCACGGACCTCGTTACATCTGGTATTAATAACTTCCTTGAATTTCGTACTTGGCTGAACAAATGCTTCATGCCCGCTCCACAGGTTGAAGCAGAAGTTTTCTTTACCTTCTAAATCAGGAAGTAATTTACCACCGACGAAGGTTAATGGATGGACTCAGCTCGGACAGGTTGCGAAGTCATCGTTTCTAATCGGGATTTCACGCAGGGACAAAACTGTCTTGAAGACGCATCCAAAAAAAAAGAATGAAAAAAAAATCGCACAGGTAACCCAACCTTTCATTAAACAAGTTATAAGCTTATCCTGAAAGGGGTACCTATACGATAACGCGTTCGGGTGATCTAGAGAAACAATAAGGCAGGTTTCCATGAATGCAATCGAGCTCTCTTTCGCAGGCGGTGGCAGCGTCGGCATCGTTTGATGGTTTTTACTCGGCCGATGGGATACCAGAGGCCTCCAGTACGTGAGAGCCACGCCATTGGCTCTTTCCTCTGGTACCTACCCTCTCATTGAATATTTCTCCTGGTCCCAGAAGATACTACCACTCCAACCTCCTATTGCTGAAGTCCGGACACGACTTCGGGTCACTAGCTCGCCCGAGCACAATAGCAGCCAGAGAAACGTTACAAGGGAGTTGACATTCTGCGGGATACCACACGTCACTGCCAGGGCCCTCTTACACCAGTTCTTTCTCTTAGGTCGCGTTCACACGCCTCCCTCAAGACGATACTCCCTGCGTCCATGTCCTGACAGTGTAACCACGCCTTTCAAGCTCGTAAATTCTTCTCGTTGCGACGAGCAGCACGAGAATTCGCTCCTTAACTATCGCATCCGATTTTTTTGCAACTCCCCAAGATCCCCCACTCGCCATCCCTTTACCCCTAGGACCATTCGAAGATCATCCTCTGTTTCATCGGCAAAGAATCTTCGCGGATATTGCGAATTCCGTCAGAAACTTACCAGATAATAAAATTCCGTGAGATATGAAATTTTTATTAAATTTTTTTTTACCGCAATTTAATGCACAATACATTTTTTAATTTTATTATAATTTTTATTCCAGCCCTCGCCCATCTTCCATTTGGTTAATCTGGATATCCCGTACAGATGATTTCGTCCCAGGGCAGAATGGAAGGTCAGCAGCAATGACGGTATTCGCGAATCGCAAACCACCAAGCAAAACCTGGCATCGTATAAATCTGAAGGTAGAGATCCAGATTGTACGCTCAGCAATGCGATCCCGTCGGATCTTTACGAGGAATCGTATTTTCATTCGGGAATGGGATAATTCGCGCGAGTAACAGATAGAAATTACAAATGGCTGCCGGGAGTAGCGTTAAACGAGGAAAGTAAAAAATTGACGGGAGAGAATGAAAAAAAGAATAAGGATGAAAAAAGAAAAACAAAGATAAATTATACCACTCAGCGTAAAGATACGCAATTCCTCATAAAATTTACATAGACACGAAAGCACGTGCAACCAAACGCGAAGTTTACCTTAAAAGTATAAAATTACGAGTACAAGGAAAAGTGGATCGTTCCGCGTAATTTTATCGGAAAAACGTGGGCATTTTCGTTCCTAACGGCAAATGGCGTCGGGTACGCTTAACGACGCCTGATTTCACGTCACTTACGCAAGGCCCAATGGTGCACACTGTAACTAACTGTAAATGTGCCTCCGTCAAGTTGACGTAACGCGTAACTGATTGATAACGGTGCCAGCCTAGAATACACTGTACAGGTCTTTCCAAAGTAATAACATTTTGATAAATGGGTACAGGTGTGACGCGCTAACCAAAATGACTGACGATTTCTCCACGTCGTTGTCGCCTGCTTTCCCAGGACCTCAGACGCTTGTAAATATATATAAATATATTTACATGTATAACCACTAATGCCATTGCTTCTCGTTTCAGGTTCTCCACCTGGATAGGACTGAAGAAATTGTTGGCTGCTTACATAGGAATTTACACGGCTTGGATTATATTTTGTTAGCCTCGGTTATAACGTATCTTTATATAAGTATGATAATAGAGGTTATCAGTGGAGGGGTGGGTAGAGGGTTAGTCCTAGCAATTCTAAATAATTGATTACGTATTACAAAGTGTCCCGAGCACAATGCGTCATTGAAATATACGATAAACGGAAATGATTGTAATAATTGAGCAAAGCTATTCCAACTGTCGAGTCAAGTAGATATATGTGAATAATGCGAAAGTGGCGCCACGGATAGAATTTTTCGAAGTTAATTATATCATTGTAGCTTGTGTATCTAGAAATTGGGTATACGGGAGACCCGTGTATTCTCCATGGGACACCGTGTACGGTTGCGTGCTAATGTGGCCCATAAAGCATAAGTATGGTTCGGTGTTTTCTTGAGAGATGGCGCCACCAGGCAATGCTTCACATACTCGCAGAAGGCCACTTCAACGAAATTTATAACACAACTTGGCTCTGGCTCGATTAAATATTTATTTTTATTCTTTTTTTTCTCTCGTTGGCACACCTTCAATTGCTTAACTGTTCGCCCGATTCTTTTTTTATTCGTCAAGCCTGTATCTTTAAATTACGTGGTTTCAAGTAATACTGTATCACTATTTCTGTTATGGCTAACGCGTTGCGCGTATACCATACACTCGCAAGTACCAAACGTATACGTGAAAACGAAACATACGATGTAATAAAACGTAATGAAACCATAATCGCGCGATCGCTTAACATATATTAGCTACATGCTATCTCCATTTGTATCTTGTCTTCCTGAACGTCCGATGCGACGATATAAATTATACGAGCTACCGGTACGATTATCGGTCTAATGAAGATGCTAGAAAAATGAAAAAAAAAAAATCAAATTAGGCTCGATTAAAAATCACAGTGATCGATCGAGCGACGAGTAAAATGATTTAAATAATTTTTTCAATTCGTCCACCGTCTTCGAGATCCTCACCAAGGAAGAATCTCGTACCTAGACGACATCGACGAGGTCGCACAAACGTCACTCGGAGAAGTGAGGTCCCCTCGTTGTTCCTTCAATTCAATTGAATTCTATTCCAGCGTGCAGTTGATATCATTGAGGTCGCCACTTAAATACTCATTGTCGTTCGTCACTTATTGTTTCACCCTTCGAGCCGGTACCAGCGACCATTCTGTTTCGTTTTGGTAACCCACGTGGAGAAAGGTTAAAAAAAATTATAGCATAATAGTAAAATAAAGGAATTATCAAAATTCATTAATTTCTGCATTACCTACGCAGCAGAGAAAAAACAATCCGACGGCAGCGCAAGGAGACACAATGACGTCACAAACAACAGGGCGAATATTCATTCGGCAGAAGTTGAGAATCCTGACGCAGGTACCGTCAGAGTTCTCTTCTCCAGTTACCGCTGAGCGAATTTCGCCAAGAGCACTCGAGGGGTTTTATACAGTGGCCAGCCTGGAGAACCACTCGGTGTATATGGAGGAGCCATGTTGTTGGGTTGTTGGCGTCGCTCTAGACCTGGGGGATACGTGTAGCGGGTGAACGAGCCACATTTACATGTGGCCGTAATAATGGACAAAGTTTCAAGTGCGTCGCGGTTGCTGCCGAAGTGGGCATTGTTGGCCCACATGGTAGTTCCGAACAAACGGGGCCCGATCGACTCTGCATAAGGAACACACGGTTTAAGTTTTTCGTGCGCCAAATGATATTGTCCAGAAGAATTCTTTTGGGGTACGTTAAAGGGGTAACCGGAAGAAAAGTGAGTACGAATTAAATCCCGCGAGTGTCTGCGCGTGATTTTATTTTTGGGTCCGCCTTTACTCGTGGCGGCGGGAAAATTTGAATTTTCATTTCTATACCCAATCTTCTTATTTGTCTCGTATAACCTAACCATGCTAACTATGTTTTAGGTATCAAACGCAGGATCATACTAGATACGTATCGTCATTATGTTATTGTTCTCATTAGGGATGTCTACCTATGGACCACGGTTAACAATCCCACTTGATTCCGTCATTGGCGACGGAGTTCCTGAATGAGTTCGTAACGAGATGCACAGCCAGAGGGCTGGCCCACGCCTGTCAGGGGTTGCCTGCACGTGTCCTCAATGGACCAATCAAAGCTCACCCTCTTCTAGCCCACTGGCTTACGTATATTAGGCTAATGTTACGTCCTACTCGTTCGTCGACGTTTATCAGTGAGGATCCTTTCTGAAGTGATGGACCACACTTGGCTTCAGAAAATAAGGGATGAAATTTACTTATACGGTGGGTGTGTATATACCATATATATGGTATATGGTTATGCAACGTTTTAGTACTTACAAGGCAGTGCCAAAGTCACTTGCTCCAATTTGATTATCATTGTTCCTCTTCATAGGTGCAAGATCATGGTACGCGTGGCTGATCAAACCTTTGAAAGGATCACGAAGGCGTACAATTGTAAATCCGCTAAAGGGGGTTGTTCGCTACCCCGTAAACATAAGGGTGATTTAATTCGGCCTGTTGAGCTTTGAAGATCCAAAAATCCATAATGCCCAATGGGTCTGTTGTGGCACCCTGGAGAACTTCGGTGGTAAGTCGTACGACTAGCTGAAGTGGGAACTGTAGAACTTCGCACGTTACCCAACGAGCGTTTAATCGTCGTTTTGTTCGACGAATAAAAGAGCCAGATTACGATACAGTCTGCGCGTAATCAATGGGAACGAGCATATTAGGTCGTCCCATAAATTATTTCTTCACCCCATAGATACGCCTGACGTTCACCCTCGTTGGATGATACAAAGTACGTAAAAAGTCTTACTGGAAACTATAAAACGTCTAGATGGGAATATTAATGGAAAAAAAGAAACCATAACAAAAATATGCAAGCACCACGTTCCAGCCGTAAACTCGTAATTTAATTGTACAACACGTTCAGACACCAGTATTTAATATTGCAGAAAGACATAAAGTTGCGCTAGCCGTGGCCGAGCATGGAAACCAACAGAACCAACCGCCATCGTTACAACACTCAACAACGTCTCTGGACTTACCAGCAGGTCTTGTAACATCACAAACCCCCGGAGGACTACGTACCAGCCGAGGAAGATCCAGTTGGGGGAACCGAAAGGAAGTTGAAGAAAAAAGTCCCCAAACAAAACAAAACCCAATTCTTAACGAGCGTCCCAGCGGTGGAAAAAGATTCCAAAAAATAATACTGAAACAGTACTCGAACCGATAGTAAAGTACCATAAAGAATTCTGCATACAAGTACCAGTGGTACCAGAACCACCCCATAAGAAATACTACTAGTATCAAAGCCGATGTTGTTATACAATAGTATCCAATACCAGTGCCAAGTGCTGTAGTATTTGCTATAGTAGAAAGGAGAGTTACTGTACCGTTATACACGGGGACACGTTACATGCAGCACTCATAGAAATAGGGTAGGGTATAAAAAAAGAAAGGAAGGGGTGGAAATATCTCCACCCCTCTCTTCCTTGTCAAAGAATAAAATTCTCTTTCTCTTATACCAGACGATAGCATTAGGGGGCATTACGTTTAAATACACTTAGGATCAATGACTATGGCTTGACGCAAGGCAAAAGCGGCCTCTCGTTTGTTGACTGCGGAATAGCATTAGCAATAGCCCAATTGACTGCATCTGTTGACTAACTGACTTGACTGACTGACTGACTGGACCGGTCACCGGGTGACCTCGCTCTTATCAAATGCGTTGATGCAATAAATGTCGAGAGGTTGATTTGTTATGTATTTACGTAGTTACATGCGAGAGGGTGGTGCGCTGTGCGGCAAAGAACTTGTTAGGAGTACTTTTATATTTTATTATTGCATACGTAGTATACGCACTTGTTGCGTAATACGTGGTTATGGGTTTTGAGGGGGCGCGGGGTGGTAATTCGTTTCAAGGAAACGACAGTGGCAGTTGGGTGGATGGCGGCGAGGAGTTGGGTGGGTGGGAAATGGTTGATTTGATGGAAAAACTATTGAATTTCTCGGGAAACAGGTTGGTCGGAACGTTTTTTAATGGCCGCTACGTGAGGCTGTGGGTTTGTTTGATTTTAATTTGATCCTTAAGGACGGTTCGTTGGATCGTGACACTTAATTATCCGATTCATTAATTGCCTTGATCATTATCATTTGAAGGGGATGAAAAACGGGGCTGATATCCATGGACACTTTTGTTTTATTGGTCTTTTTTTTTTCGTGGGGAATATGTTGGCAGTTCTGTTTCTAGATGTTTAAGCGTATTTGTATTTATGTATAGTGTGTATGTATATCTATAGTGCTGTGGGCAGTCTTTCATTTGTACGTTACGACCGAACTCCTACTGATAGTAATTAGCTTTCATTATCGTAAATATGAAAGTGTACCGGGCGGCCATAATGAACTTGTGATATATTTATAAGGGTTCGTGTACCCAAAGTCAAGCAAATTAGGCATCCCGACGTCCCTGTACAAATTGTAGGCTCGATACGTGTGAGCTGTCATTATTATGTGACAATTGCCCTCCTGATCAGTTTTATCGTTAATGTTCATCAAACTACTTCATCCGTTTTATTCGGCCTCCATTCTATGGGTTATGAATGGTTCGCATGTTCTTTTTCTATGTGATCCTACTACGGTCACGTAATGCACTCTTTTACCTTGTGGTCTGACATGATTTTCTTATCAGTATTTATATAGATATATATATATATATATATATATGATTAAATATAAGCATTAGAAGAATATTTTAAAAGTAATGAGAATAATTTTTCCACGTACACGTTAAAACGTTTGATTTCTTTTTTTTTTTACATTTTTTTTGGTAACTTTCTTGAAAGTTTTTCCAAATTTTTTTTTCAAGTGTATGTGAAATGTATGTCTTACGTAGTTTTTTCTTCTTGGATATTTAGTATCTAATTTCTATGATATGTATAGATATATATTATACTGTATGCGCATATAGACAGACGTATGTGTCGCGGGGTTAATTGAATCAAGCAGCACGCAACCAGCTCTGTATACACAGTCGGGTCAGCGGAGGTCAAATCGGTAATAGGCTGACCCTTAATTCACCATGTGGTCTCCTCCGAACGCCGATACATCGTTGTTCATGGACATGCGACCTTAGTGACCTATGGCCTTGAACCATAGGATCCCGCCAAGAAGATGACCCGAGAGTCCATTTGGAGTTGTCTAAGGAAAAGTATCTAAATAGTATAGTCTAAAATTGAGTAAAAAAAAGAGTGGTCAAAAAATCAAGTCTTTTCAAAAGCAAAGTTCTCGTATTCAAAATACTCAAATAATACATTTTCATTAATCCGCAAGGTAGATTACCAAGATAATAATTATTTCCCGTTGAGCATATAGACAGAACTCATCCATCATTCGTTGCGCACCAGACCAGATCCAACTTCAGTACTGCGATCTGCCTTCTTGGGGCCTTACTATGGGTCCAAAGGCCCATTCATCCGCGTTCGTTCCACGCGTCCGCCTTCCTCGACCATTCCGGCATCGTTTCACAGGCATTATTTTTAACCACTACCTTCGGCAACGTTAAGTACCACGTACTAACCACGCCATTAGAATATTCGCAATGCGCGACATTCGTTCTCCACCTAACGATAGGCTATCTTTAGGCAAATAAACGGCAAAGTAATTCGTTCGTTGCGATTTTTATGTGAAACGTGGATAAAGAAAGTGGCGCGATTTCAGGACAAGTTCTCGCCGCCATTGCCACTGCGGCAGATAAGGTCAGTAAGAAGAAAACAAGAAGTTGAGATTTTGCTTGCGGAAGATCGAGAAGCGTTATAAGGGAGACACGATGGTGATGGGTAAGCAGGTAAGATGGGTTAGTCGAGGTATAGTAAAGAGGAGCAAGAAAGAGGGGAATATAATGAAGAAAGACAGAAGCTTAACCCGCGGAATTTTCTCCGCGTCACGTTTCGTTGTTTCTTGACAGAGACAAGTGTGACCAATAATTCTTGATTAGAAAGCCGCTCGCTTCATCGGATGCGAAGGCGTTCGCTTTGGTGGCGAGGGGAACGTGGAGCGTTCTGAGGTCGAGAGAAGAGCAAGGAGTCGGTAAGGAAGATAAGGATGGATGTATAGATGGGATAAAGAGTAAGGAAAGAGGGATCCATCTGGTTCCTCCTCCGGACTCGGAGCACTCAGACCACTCGGAGCGAAGATCCATCAATCACGGATGTCCCGCACCTCGAGTGCTGCCGGTAGCAAGAACTTACAGAACTTCGTCGCTTCGCGGCGTCACAGAGGCAGTTCTGATCCCTTTCCGTGCACGGCTTCGGCCACCACCTTTAAACCGTCTCACTCGAAGTTTTTTGTATTTCTTTATATTTTCTGGTTTCCATGCCATTTCTACCAGGTCCGAAGGAGCATGCAAAAAATTGTTATAATTCAGTGGGTTCGATAGAAACGACGAAAAAAGGGATATATGGACTTGGAGGCTAGGTCACGTCGATTTGTCACCTCGAAAGTTTGAATGTGGATAAAAAATTTTTGAAAAGGAGCAGCCCCGATTTTTTTATGTTTTTCGAATATTTCGATGTGAATGTTTCTCGCCTGTGAGTTTAGACTCTTGGTATTTTTTCTGCCGGGAGAGAGATCAAGAAGACGGTGGAAGGTGGATGACGACTGGCGACTCTCTTGGAGGCGAGATTGTGTGTTAATGTATGGCTGGCATTCGGACGACAACCGTGACAAATTGCTTTATTAGGTTGGCAGCCCGGGAGCCTTTCCACTCGTAGCTCGCACCTCGGGGCCGCCACTCATCGTGATTGTACGCTCTATTCTTCTCTTCTGTTTGAGCCTGTTCCTCTTCTTCTTTCTTTGCTTGCTTTCTTTTCTTCTCCCATATGCGCTTCCACCAATGCAGCAACAGACCATACACAATCCTGTTGATCCTGAATGGACTATACAAATTCTATTAGAGGGTGCAGACACTAACTTTTTTATCTCGAGATTTCGAAGTGGTTGAACAACCCTTAAAAAAAATACCCCAATCCATTATTCCCATTTTTTTATATTATACACCTTGTACAACCAATTTTCGCAACGATCCAGTAACGATCACCACAGTCAATTGTCACGCTCGTCACTAACCCGAAGATCGATGACACTATAAATCCGTCATGGCTACCAAACAAAAAACCACAAAAGAACCTCACAAAAATCTTCATCCATAACTGTTCCCTTGTCCTTCTCAAAAAATTTCATTATAAAATTATCACAAGAAAATTACTTTGTTCCAGCTTCAGAATCAGCTCAGCCCCATTCAATACTTCTCTGCAGCCGTACCTACATATACAGAAATCCAGTACCCGTAAACAGCAGGTACCCATTCCGGTGCTCTGATCTATTTAAGAAAAAATGACTCAAGGATTATTAATGCTTCTCGACTGTTAATAATGGATCAGTGGCTTATTCATAAGAAACATAACCTACACAATATATATACACAACGAACAAGAGAGGATCCACTATATGATGCTGAGAACCAAGTAGAAACAAGGTACTACCTACCTATGAGATGAAAGTTAGGTAGGCAAGTCGATGCGACGGGACCCTGTAGAATCGAGAATGCAGGTCCAGCTGTGAACACGTTATAAGAATCTTTTTTGCAGGGTACAATGTCCTGGCGACTCCCGGATGCAGGATCATTAGGCCTCCGCGTGTTTCTTGCTCGTGGACACACGAATAATACACGCCGAGGATCGCCCTGCCCTCAAGGTTATTAACTTCCTTCGAGGATAATTACCACCGTTCCTTAAACCGAGTCAACTGCCTAATGATCTATCGCCACCTCGGCCACCTCGAGCATCTACTTCGTATACTATAGTCCTATATATTATAATATATAGAACATACCTAACCTGGACAGCCCACCAGATTATCCGGACCAGGGTCCTCTACAGGGAACGCTCAAGGAATTGACGTACGATTTGTTTAAAGATCATTATGCCCATACAGCATCTTCCAAACAGCCTTTAGGGTCGTTTGGGAACTTTGACTCCATCAGGAAGATAGGTACCTCTGATCTCTTCCTGTTTTATTTATTTTTTATCTAACGTTGGTTCTTGTTACAGGATCCACATTTTGCAATTAGATTGTATTGTTGATTACGGAACGTCGATGCCCTTTGATTGGCCACCTCGAGCATCTACTTCGTATACTATAGTCCTATATATTATAATATATAGAACATACCTAACCTGGACAGCCCACCAGATTATCCGGACCAGGGTCCTCTACAGGGAACGCTCAAGGAATTGACGTACGATTTGTTTAAAGATCATTATGCCCATACAGCATCTTCCAAACAGCCTTTAGGGTCGTTTGGGAACTTTGACTCCATCAGGAAGATAGGTACCGCTGATCTCTTCCTGTTTTATTTATTTTTTATCTAACATTGGTCCTTGTTACAGGATTCACATTTTCCAATTGGTTTGCATTTTTTTTGTTGATTACGGAACGTCGATGCCCTTTGATTGGCCACCTCGAGCATCTACTTCGTATACTATAGTCCTATATATTATAATATATAGAACATACCTAACCTGGACAGCCCACCAGATTATCCGGACCAGGGTCCTCTACAGGGAACGCTCAAGGAATTGACGTACGATTTGTTTAAAGATCATTATGCCCATACAGCATCTTCCAAACAGCCTTTAGGGTCGTTTGGGAACTTTGACTCCATCAGGAAGATAGGTACCGCTGATCTCTTCCTGTTTTATTTATTTTTTATCTAACATTGGTCCTTGTTACAGGATTCACATTTTCCAATTGGTTTGCATTTTTTTTGTTGATTACGGAACGTCGATGCCCTTTGATTGGCCACCTCGAGCATCTACTTCGTATACTATAGTCCTATATATTATAATATATAGAACATACCTAACCTGGACAGCCCACCAGATTATCCGGACCAGGGTCCTCTACAGGGAACGCTCAAGGAATTGACGTACGATTTGTTTAAAGATCATTATGCCCATACAGCATCTTCCAAACAGCCTTTAGGGTCGTTTGGGAACTTTGACTCCATCAGGAAGATAGGTACCGCTGATCTCTTCCTGTTTTATTTATTTTTTATCTAACATTGGTCCTTGTTACAGGATTCACATTTTCCAATTGGTTTGCATTTTTTTTGTTGATTACGGAACGTCGATGCCCTTTGAGATGACGAAGGTCCAGATTGAAGCATGGGAACTACTCTGGATTCCATCTCCATCCTCACGTCATACGTCGCACTCGTCAATGAATAGATAACGAAGGAGAATGAGCTAGTTGAAGCGGTTTGATACATCGGCGACATCGCCGCAACATTCATCTGCATAATTCATTCTTATCAGTACGATTCCTGTCAGGGATCCTCAACCGGAGTTTGAGAGTGGAAGGTTGTATTTTTTTGAGAAAAATTCTCTATTGGTTTTATTTCAACAGTTCATTGCTTCTGTTTTGAGGTTAGGATTTTAAGGTTGGTCGGGTTAGGTTTTTTGGGAATTAAAGGTTCATTTTATCAGACGAATTTTTCGGGAATTTCTTATTGTCAAGGCACTGATCTTATTTTGTGCGCGGTTCATAGGTCGCTCGGATCGCGTCGTCGCGTTTTCCACGACGGTAGCGTCACAACGGCGGGGATACGCACTACTGTGTGGAGGGACGCCCACTGTATTTACCCGCTCTGAATTCCACAGTCACTCGCCCCCTCGCGAATTGTTGCGTAGTACAAACCCAAACTCTTAACTCTTAAGCTCGCATGACTCGCCGAGACGCTAGCTACAAGGTGTTCAAATAGTTTTGAATCGATACTATTCAGCGAGCAATCAATAATAAATTAATGAAATTCAACTCTGTATAAAAAGCTACATACCAGTACCGTGTTAATAAATTTAGGATTAAATATATTTTTTTTTCGAGGCATAAAAAAAATCATTTTCCAAAAACGACACAAATTTTCATAAATAGTTCATCAGCTCTAATTATAATTTTATTAATTTTATTTTCGGCTCCATTTTCAATGCCAAGATTAATTTCTATAATTTATCAGACACTCGCATTAAACTCGACTCTCGTTCAGCCTACATTGGGTCAACTTAAACTGAGGTCAGAAAGGAGCAAGATACTTTAGAGACACCCCGTACCTATACAGATGTTTAAGAGCTAAGCAACTACTCAGAGTGAGTGAGTTGATGCGAGCCGCGTATCACGAGAAGGAAGTTCAATTTAACCCAATAAAGGACAATCAGAGACCGACGGCGACCAGAGACGAGTGCTCCTCTGCTCGCTAAACGGATCATCCAGATCAGACTTCTCTTTCAGGACTTTTCATTCCAGAAAGAGAAAGAAATGGTCAAGCACTACGTAAGGTCAGTTCCGAAGAGTTGTCATCCGGTTCGTCAGTTGGTACCAGGTTCCCGGTACCCAGCATCTTTACAAGATCCTATATTTTTTTTCAGCTACGACAAAGGGATACGTGCAAACTTTGATCATCTCCCGAAGACAACGTCCAGGTTCTGTATTCCCACGTGGGAAAGGATCCCACGGACGTATGGAAAAAAAAAAACAGGGATCCATGACACTCTTGTACGGTAGTCAACTGGCGGCACGTCAACCAGGTATTCAAGCACAGAGGATGAAGCACCTAAGCACGACCCAATCTCGAGAGTCCTCAGCATCCTCTTCATGTCTAATCCCAAAAGAGAATCTCTCACGAGCTCTTTATACGCTTTACACTCTGCGTTGCTCACTTCAGGTATTCTACAGGCTTGTTCAAAAACTTCACTGGAGCTCCTTCTGATGTTGCTCGTTGGTCTTACGGAGTGTCCTGCGAAAATGGAAATGGCCAATTTTCAGTTGCTACACCAGGCAGCATCCCTTTTATCTACTTTACTCAATGGACCGTGCAAATCTGTCGTATGGACCAAGTGGATCTCTCCTCCACTTTCCCACAATATGGGCAACCGGTTTATAAATTGTAGATGGCGGTGCGTTCTCTTCATTGAAAACGGGTGAAACGTGCATCCATGGACACTGTACTGGAATAAGTAGTCGTTATTTTGGTTAAGGTTGAGGTTAGGTTCATCTTGGGCAGCAGCAACCTCATAGGCATTCGTCAGGCAAATCGTTCCCTTTGATTTGTCAATGTGAAGACGTAGCTGGGACACTGAGAAGAATGAGGTTGCTCAGCTACCATTTTTTGGTCAGATAGATGTCTCTAGTGATCGCTTAAGGGTGAGTTAGGGTGGAACGCAGAGGGCGATAGGGCCTGGAAGAGGAGGGGTTGATGGTTCATTCATGGTGTCGGTGGAAAAAGGGAAAAATACGAGATTAGCTCTGGGGCCTTCTAGTTCACCTTCGTGAAAGAGGGTGCAAGTGGGGTGGGTTTCGACATTAGCGATTACACGCCCCGGGGCTTCCATACATCGGGTGTCTCCGCGTGGAACTAAGCAGACAAAATGGCCATGCTCCAGCTCACTCCAGATTCCGTTTCTCTTCCTGGCCCTCTCGGCTCAGAACGCTCAAGAGGAGGGATTCAGAGCCGAACCCCTTGTCAGAATTACGTTGGGGGTGAAAATCCACAGCTACGTATATAAAGTATCGAGATTCCTCTTCTGACGATCGAATTAAAAAAAAAAAAGAAAAAAAAATGTTTTTCAAAAATTAAAAAATTTTTTTTATCCGCATTTTACACAATTTTTCAATTCCATTAGCGTCCTACGGTATACATTACTAAGTAGCTTAGCGAAGAGAGCAAGTCCCCGTTTGAAAAAAGTGTCATCCCTGCGTGGACAATGGGGGGTAAATCCGATTTTCAAAAATGATCGCGTTAAACGTACCCCAGGATTTCTAAAGCTGGTTTCTCAATGGGTGTTTACGGTTTTCATGAAAAGGATTATTCCATGCATACGTGCACGCCGGCTACCAGGAGAAAGACCGTCCAGAAGCCTCCCGCAGTGACAGGGGTTGTCTGCTCTTCAGGGTGCGTGCGGGAGCGACGGTGACAAAGAGAAGCGGATAATAAAAAGAGAAAGAAAGGGCGTGATTTCGGATAGTCCCAACAATGAGAAGACAGTAAGAACCATGGTTGACAGCTGTTTCCAAAATACCGCAACACTGGACATCTTTTTCGAAAAAAAAAAAAAAAAAAAAA
>NW_014333200.1:234506-237960 GCF_000341935.2 Cephus cinctus | reverse complement strand
TTTTTCAAAAAAAAAAAAAAAAAAAAAAATACGGAAACTACCCCTAATCCTATATACTTTCCTATACTGCATCCTTACACTGTATATACATATATATTTACGTATTAATATCACGTAGCCCGTAAACGCAAAAGTCCCTGAATTTCGTCGTCGGCCTTTGCCGCGACAACTTTAATTGCAAGTAATTGTTACGAAGGTCGGAAGCGGCCTGTAAAGACACGAGCCCACGCGAGTGATGGTCACACCACGCGATAATACAGGGTGAGCAAAGAGTACCGAGTGACAACTCAAAGAGAATATAAAAAAGGTCTGAAAAAAAAATTATTAAATAAATAATCCAAAAATGAAAATTAATACCAAACACAAAATACTCGTACGAAGTAAATTGCTATACGATTTTAAATAAGAATAATAATTTGATTAGGTAACCGCAACAATTTTTACCTAAGACTGTACAAGCATTAAAGATCACTATTTCTCTTCACACACCGTATACAAGAATACGGTCGTCCTTATGTCTTATTAATCCTATCCAAAATCCCAGCGCACCTATTGTCATTAGTATTCCGTTAAAGAACGAAGCTGTCATTAACCAAACATAAAATTACTTGCTTTCCTAATGACACACGACACACGCTAGGCACCTCGCGATTCGCAGAAACAATCGCAGGTCTTATCCGTAAGAAGTCATACGTAGATATCATACGTGAGGTCAGTGCGGTGTCTAGGGAGACAAGCTGGAAAAATGTTGTAACAAAGGTGGAATTGCAGGTGCAAAGAAACAAGTACATGATTTCCTTTAGGAATTAACAGTAAAAGTGTCTCAGCCCAACCTAACCTCAAATCCAAATCTAAAAATTCTTCAGGCACCTCTGGATTCGCAGAAACAATCGCAGGTCTTATCCGTAAGAACTCATACGTAGATATCATACGTGAGGTCAGTGCGGTATCTAGGGAGACAAGCTGGAAAAATGTTGTAACAAAGGTGGAATTGCAGGTGCAAAGAAACAAGTACATGATTTCCTTTAGGAATTAACAGTAAAAGTGTCTCAGCCCAACCTAACCTCAAATCCAAATCTAAAAATTCTTCAGGCACCTCTGGATTCGCAGAAACAATCGCAGGTCTTATCCGTAAGAACTCATACGTAGATATCATACGTGAGGTCAGTGCGGTATCTAGGGAGACAAGCTGGAAAAATGTTGTAACAAAGATGGAATTGCAGGTGCAAAAAAAACACGTACAGGATTTCCTTTAAGAATTAACAGTAAAAGTGTCTCAGCCCAACCTAACCTCAAATCCAAATCTAAAAATTCTTCAGGCACCTCGGGATTCGCAGAAACAATCGCAGGTCTTATCCGTAAGAACTCATACGTAGATATCATACGTGAGGTCAGTGCGGTATCTAGGGAGACAAGCTGGAAAAATGTTGTAACAAAGATGGAATTGCAGGTGCAAAAAAAACACGTACAGGATTTCCTTTAAGAATTAACAGTAAAAGTGTCTCAGCCTAACCTAACCTCAAATCCAAATCTAAAAATTCTTCAGGCACCTCGGGATTCGCAGAAACAATCGCAGGTCTTATCCGTAAGAACTCATATGTAGATATCATACGTGAGGTTAGTACGGTATCTAGGGAGACAAGCTGGAAAAATGTTGTAACAAAGGTGGAATTGCAGGTGCAAAAAAAAGACACGTACATGATTTCCTTTAGGAATTAACAGTAAAAGTGTCTCAGCCCAACCTAACCTCAAATCCAAACCTAAAAATTCTTCAGGTTCAAAGGACTCCCAAGGGGCTTACACGAATTTATAAAACTCCGTGTCCCTCTCAGCAAGAGCAAAGATCCTTCGGTGCAACTGGTAAGCTGATTGGATTTCTGTTATTCATTAAGGTAATTAACAGCCGCTCATTAAGAGAATTACAAGAATAAACTGTCGGTAGGTCAGGTTTTCTGCAAACAGAGCCATGCATGAATTACATTAGAGTCGCGTGTTCCCTTATACCTGTTTCCCTTGGAAATTCTCATTAATTTTCATCTCCCTCCCTCCCCCCTCCTCCACCCCCATCCGTTTCACCTTATCTTTTTCTTCTTCTTGCCTTTTGTTTTCTTGCGCCTTTTTTCTCTCTCTCACTTCCTCCTTCGTTCCTCGATGCCCAGCCAAGACACTCGGCTAACGGAACCAGCCAAGTTAATCCGTAATACGTTAACGTTAAGCCGAACCCTCCGCGAGGGGATGAACTCTAAGGGTTGGTATTCTTCTAAGACCTGGGTGCTCCGACGACATAAGAGACACGCAATGCGATCAGCAAGAGGCTACAAAGCCAACCTGGTCTAAGGTCTTTTTGCCCCTTTTCTTTATTCATATTATCAACCCCTTCTTACAGTCGTGTATATATGTATATATATAGCTACCCTTAGTGCGTTACTACATGGCGAACGGCACACACGTGGCACTGGTCTGAAACTGAAATTTGAAGCGACGATAGGGTGAAATGTCGATACGCCGTTCGGCACCCCTGAAAAAAAGCAGTACTACCCCCCTTATTGTCCCAATAAAGTCTTAAAAGCCACCCCTATTTTTCCTAAGTTCGTTTCACAGTTTAAATTTGACTCGCCGGGGTACTCGTAAATTTTAAGAAAATTTTTCTTAGGGGATGATTTTTTTTTTACTCCTAACTTACTTTCTTACAGCACTCGATCCTAATGGAAGCCAGCAAATTCGTGTCTGTCGATGCCAGTGTTGACACAGGGGTTGAAACACAGCCGGACCCAGGGCTCCTGTACCTCATTGTCTGACTGGGCGGTGCTGGTGGGTGTCGCCGCGAATATTTTATAAATTAATGTCAATGTGTCCCGCGGCTGGCGATATCCGGTTACCGGAAGTGCCCCGACAATGCGCACGCGCGGGCACGGTACACGCGTCGAACTGTCAGCAGCCAAAAGAGAAGGAGGCGAAATTGCCAGAGAGAAAGGGAATGCAAAAAAAAGCACTCGGAGGGTCCCTATGAAATTCCTCCCACATTGTAAACTACCCTTGGACCCTAGCCGACAATCTTTTTAGTATTATTTCCGTTTTCCCTTTTTTTTTTAATACTAATCTCAATTGTGTCCGAGAGTCTGGGGCGTCAACTGTCGTTTCTGCCTCGGGCTACTTTGCACTCTGCCAATTCAAAGAATTCAAAACCAAAAACCGTTAACCAAGAATCTAACATCCCCTAACAACCCCCCCCCCCCACAACATAAAAAAAATTTTTACGCAAACAGCAAAATTCCACGAGATACCAAATCTTACTTTTTTTTTTAAATTCTTCAGAACCAAAAACTAAAGAAATTTAGTTCCAGTCTGAATAAAAAAAAAAAAGTCAACTTGGCCCCATCAATTATTCAATAGAAAATCGAGCGACCTTCTCTCCTTCCTTGCCTCTCACCCCCCTCCCCCTCATTCCCGTCGC
>NW_014333200.1:226670-234228 GCF_000341935.2 Cephus cinctus | reverse complement strand
ACCGCCTCAACCCCTCCCCACCAACTTCCCACTACCACGACTTTTTCTCTTCGTTTTCCTTCATCCACTTCTTTACCCGTCAGCTGGAAGAAGCCCTAGGCTTAAACCAAGAATAAACGCATATTACTTGCACAAGTAAAGAACCACCCTATGGTAACGGCGGCACATGCGAAGGAGCCTTAAGGCGTGTTTTCATAAATATTCCATTAAATATTGTTCAGGATAGAGGTATATGTAGCAAGAGATTCTTACGCTTAGGTCGGTAGGTGGGTATCAAAGGTAGGTTGAAAAATCGAAAGCGAGTCAGTGGGAAGGAGTTGTATTATTAGGGATGAAACGAGAGCTTTGAAATCCCAGCTAAAACAACCCTTATGGTATAGATAAAGCGTTGGCGTGGATATCTGATAGGGGGATGAAATTGAAGAAATTACAAGGTGTAAGACATAGGGACTCGATGCTGTAACCATAAGTCATTTGGTGTGATTGCATGGTAGAGACGTTAGACAGACTTGGTTCCGGAAGCTTCTGGAAGCCGATAATTAAATCTAAAAATTATAGGACTGTTGTTGTTTGCGATACGAGTTATAAACGTTGTGTGTAAGCCTTGACGTGGTCCTTTTAAATTTATATGAGTAGAGGTATATAATGTATTTCAGGGGTGACGTCCTTGCGTGTGGGTACTATAGATTTTTATTTGATTTAACCCTAGTAGAAAATTATACAGGCTGTTTAAGAAAGGACAGATACGTCTTGTATGGGGTATATCTTTAGTTACCTACATTCATTGGCTTTTTGATACTCCTGTAATTCGGTCTGTCGTAAGGGGTTGTCGACGGATAAGATCTGAGGTTGTTAAGCGGACAGGGGTGTCAGATTAGTGTCACAGGCCCTTTTCAAATGGACCCCAACTCGAGTGGGTCAGAGGGCCAGACACACGACCGCTGTCCAACAAGGTTTAAGCATCCCATTCAGCTACCGTTCCGTTCGAGAAAAGGTCTGCCTGCGTTAAACCTGTTTATTTTGCACGGATTTTCGAAAAAGATACAATCTTCGAGTAGAAAAAAAAGTGACCGCATTAGAAAGTCTTAGGACAAGGATCCCAAGTAGCGGACCTAGGAAGACTGAGAATTTTTGGATTTTTGAAAAAAAAAAAGTAAGTTCGCTAATACTGTGATGAAAAATTTTTTTTTTACTAATTTCTGAGTCTTACAATAAAATAGAAAAATTCCTTTTCTTCGATATTTTTTTTTTATTCCCTTTCTCTTGTTAACTTTATTGACCCACCTTAGAGCCCAACCTTAAACCGTAAAGGTGTTTGAGTTCTGCCGTTTGTCAGTTTACCCCGAATTGTAACGCGCCCATAGTTCGAGATCGCGTGTTTCTATGGGGTAGAATAAGAGGCACGTTGTGTTGGTAGCCACGTGGCCTCTTCCTCCCTACGCAACCCTTAAACGGGGTACACGATCCATTGGGCGGGGTTCTCGTAGCTCGTTCTTTTTAAGCTTTGTACGTGGTACACAGAGTCCGCCACCTGGAGGAGCAGAAGGCGAAGCGTGCGTATGCGTAACCATGACGTTTTACGTTGCGTTCCGTTGCAACTTTGTAACGGTACACGACCATGGAACGAGCCGTTAAGTCTTTTTAGGGTGGTATCAAAAAAGAAAAGTTCAAAATTTTTTTTCTGTACAAAATATTTTTTTCCATATCAAAATTCTCAAAATTTCATCCCTTATAGGTTTAAATATTTATTTCAGCTCGTGAAGATCGATGATTATCGGTTATCGAATATTTGTCATTGAAACGATAAATTCCCATTTAACGGATGATTTTGACGATTACGCCTAATTCGATTCTATCGGTATCGAAGAATTAGAAGATTACCTTGTTAGACGTGGGTGAGGGGGTCTCGGATGAGAAGAGAGCAAATCCTAGAGATGGGTCAGGGGGTTAGGGTCGTCGACAATGTCGCGCAAACGAGCCCAGCAACCCCACGCGCGTCCGCCACGCCCTTCTAGCTGCGTGGAATCGCAAATTGCAGCCCGACCAGCCCATCCGACCTTTCTCATCCCTTAGCTCCTCCATTTTCGCCCTTATATTTTTAGGTTAAAAAAAAAAGATCAACCAAGAAATTTCCTAACCGAAAAAATTATTTAAGAGCGTCGAACCTCTTGAAAAGAAAAAGAAAGAAAAAATATAATCATACAGCACCCCTATGTTCCCCGAGTGACCTAACCTTAAAATAAGGGTTGTTTCCAATAAATAAATAATAAATCCCAAACAAACACACGGCATACGACTTATCGTTACTCTATATTTATTCTATGCTTACGTAACATTATTTTATTATCCCTTTATTTACACCAATAACAATATGAAATTCTATAGTAAAAACGGATTTAAGACCTCGAGATGGTCTTGAGATAATTTCAGATAATTCTATGCTTACGTACCATTATTTTATTATCCCTTTATTTGCACCAATAATATTAAGAAATTCTACAGCAAAGACGGATTGAAGATCTCAAGATACTCTTGAGCTAATTTGTCGTTGAGACCTTATAACCTTATATCGAGCACTTCCTCCAACTCCCACTCATTTGTTTATTCGATATCGTCCTCAACCGTCTTACAACTCGTTCGACCTCCTGACCCTTTCCACCCGACAGACGTTAAGCGACGGCCATTTGTCTCTTGGATGTTAGTATAGGGTCTGAACATTGCTCCGAGTCGCTTAGTGCCACCGCGACTCGAGTGGCCAACAAATCTAATGTGGGTTAAATGCTAATTGCTTAAAGTTGAGCAACCGTCGCTGGTTGCGCTTTGGCGAGAATTGCTTTAGGACTTGGGGAACTTAAAACAGAGGAAGAGGCGCGCTGATGATTCCTGATAGCGATAACAGGGATGACACGAAATCCAGACATTGTTTTCAACGCCTTGGTACCATGCTGAGTGCAACTGCACTGAGCGTGCATTGTGGTATACTTGTGACGTATTATATTATACTATATATATATCTGAATATTTGATTGTAATATAATATTGATGATTATATTAAATTATTGAAGTTTATTTAAATTTTTTTATGCCTCAATAGTAATATATTTATATATTATTAGGCATATATATGGATATATCATTCTCGTGGGAATATAACAGTCTCTATGGTATATTCTGATAACTCTCAATAAGATACTTCCATATATCTCAGACACAGATATATTTGATTTTAATATAATGTTGATGATTATATTAAATTATTGAAGTTTGTTATTTAAATTTGTTATGCCCTAATAGTAATATATTTATATATTATTGGGCATATATATGGATATATCATTCTCGTGGGAATGTAATAATCTCTATAGTACATTCTGATAACTCTCAATAAGATACTTCCACATATCTCAGACTCTCTTCGCTCAAGTATATCAAATAGTACAGTGAAATTCGTTGCGGTGAAGTGGCGGCTTGTTTCTTTGGATATAATGAAGTGTCAGGTTGCTTCTGCTTATACACGACACATTGTCCACTGGCTGAAGAATGAAGAGGCCGAATAAACATCCACTCGGAACGTAATCTTCTTTGGGAGCCTCGTTCCACCTATATGGACTCTTCTCATAGATGAATACCGGCGCCTTCCAGTCGAGAGAATCCGTGAAGATCTTTGAAGATTTTTTCTCTTTTTTTTTTCTTTTTCTCAGCTATTGTGTCTATTATACGTTTTTGTATTCCACGCGCGTCCTTACAAGACTTTTATGGACCATTGTCAGCACTTTGGGATTTTTCCTTAAGCGAGCTACGGTGTAAGTTTACGCGATGAAAAACCGCACCGAAATTGCAGCCATTGAATACCTTTTTCTGCCGAAATCATCGGGGTCATTGGATATCTGGTCGATGATCTTTACATACTGGATGTAATTGTATTGGATGATCTAGATCGTTGCGTTGAATCATATTGTTAATTTTATTTGAAAATTTTTTATTTTTTTTTCTTACTTACCGTAAGTTGCGATACTGGCTTTAATCAAAAAGTGATTGTCTCCTCACTGATAGCCAGGATCGAAATTAATTTTGGACCAGCTGATAGTCATCCAAGATGAAGGTACAGTTAGTAAAGTGAAGAATGAATTTTTTGAACAGCCGATGTTATCTGCTATAAAAATAACTGGATAAAAAAAAAATTTTTTTTTAATATGAAAATTAATAATATTTTGACAGCTATATCCAGCGATAAGATATAGTTACGTATGGTGGTCAAAGAAAAAAAGAGACAGCAGAGTACTTTAAATTGAATTAATTCATTATTATTATTATTTTATACAGTAGTAATGATAATTAAGGTATTTTAGTTTTTTTTTAATAATATCTATAGTGCTCTCTTCGTAATTCGTCATCATCGTCGTCGTCATCGTACAAGGGTAGCATTTCTTCTTAAAGTCAAAAAAACAGGGGACTTGCTTGTGTCATTAATCATTATAGACGATTTTTTGTTTTTACACGCTTATCACATTATTATACTTTACACAGATCCATGTATAGCTTATTTGATACCACGGTACGGATAGGGATGAAGGGTGGAGGGGAGAAATTGGTTGGATGGACGTATAGGGGATGTTGGGTTAGGGTTGGATTAGGTTAGAGTTAGGTTAGGTTAGAGGGTGGTCCCAGCGCGATATTTACACGCTAGCAAAGGATCGACCTCGACTTCTCGTCACCACCTACGGATCGATCCTTTCGAGCACCTAAGCGGCTGGGGCTAGTAACGCTAATAAAAAAAAAATTTGTTTTTTTTTCTTTACAAAGTCTCACACAATTTTCATCGTCGTTTTCGAAATTACATAGTCTTCCCGCAAATTTTTCTTTCGTTTTCACCAAAATATTCGCTCTTCGATACTTTTCACCCTCCTTATACGTATCGCGATTACGAGGTTCATTGAGGTCGCAGCATTAGGCCAAAAAAATTTATTAATACTCAAATTTGACATGGTAATTCAAAAAATTTTGTTAGGTGAAAGTATTCTTTTTTGTTTTTTTTTTCATTTTTTTTGTCACTTTTGTCCATCAATTCATGCCGCGTTCTCAAATCGCTCGTCTCGCAATTTAGGAACTCAGGAGCGTCTAAAGCGTCGACAACGCGTCTTATTGCACCGGACCGAATACAATTGTATAATTAATTATCCATCTTTGACGTATCTTACATAATTAACGCGTAGCCTAGCGTCGATTATCTATACAGGGGAAACTAACAGCGACGTTGAGTACGGCCATTTTTTTTTATTTGATTCGTCCAATTTTCGTAGGCGCTCTTTTTTTATTTTTTTTTGCGACAGAAAGAGGCGGGTTGTCTCGTAAACACTTCTTTTTTTTTTCTTTCGTTAGAACAAGGCCCTTTGGAGATTTTAATTTTGAGGTTAGAAATCTTCCTGCGACGTTTTATTTCGTCAACACGTATTACCCGTTCAAGGTACTTAGACTCTCTTACGCAGGTAGAAACAGTAGTAAAAGAAGGTACGTTTCTCACGAGAGCGACTATTCCGTGTAGTTAGTATTTGGGTCAGCAAAGGGGCTAAGTCAGTCCTTCGCTTCCTTCTATATGCCGCGAGCGAGTAACTTTTTGCGGTTTCGGTTAGTTTCGAGATACTTTGAGGTTGTTGCGTAAGATGGCCACTAGGTCGGTTACACGCGGGGCCTGAAATGGCCGTCGCACGGTACTGCCATAGGTAGAACGGGGCCCGAAGGGAAAACCATTGCTACAAGAAATCACAGCTGGTTTCTTGGGGTTATACTTTTGTCCTACGGATATTAGTATGCCGTTCGTTCTTGGAGCTGTGATATTTTTTCATTATTTTTTCCTCTCTTTTTCTTCCCACGTATAAAAGGACTGGTTACGATCTTACGAGGAGGTTGTAAGACACGTGGTGAGCGTCACGACGACGTAAAGTTGCACAACGACGTAATGGGTGTCGTTGGCCTTTTATTTTTTTCTCTCGAAAAAATAGACGTTCGAAAGGATAAATAAGAATACAAAGATAAGGGAAACGAGAGAAGGCATATTAAAAAAAAAAAAAATAATAAAAATAAAATAAAATGGAAGTAAAATTATGAATCGGTGGGGCCTTGTTTGCGAACTCAGAATCCTCGCGGTCACGGGGTACCGTTTTTCCGACATTTTTCTTTTTTCTTATTCTTTTTTTTTTCATCGCTCTGACCTTAATGAACGCGCACGGCTTTTGGTAACGTAATGATCATCTCTTTCGCGCGCAACTTCTTTTACTTTCTTTTTTTTTTATGGGTGTGCATGTATATATACATTTTTCAGCCTCTCGAATCTCTCCTGCTTCTTTCTCTTTCTCTCTTTTCTGCTGTACCTTTACGGTGGGGGACCCACCGAGTTGCATCATCCGGAAAGGGGGGACACGCTGATTATATTGCCAGCATGATTGCCTCGTTTGGCTCACAAAAATGTCATTAGGATTTTATTATTTTACAACCACCGTAAGGAAATACAGACAGCGTTTGACATTTCTGCAATTACATTTCTTTTTTTTTTCTCTTCGCTTTAATATAATTTCTGGAATTCGCCAAGCAGATAAATGCACGGTCAAACCGTGCGAACTGTATGTTGATATTTACAGATAAAATTATGACAAGGAACGTTAGCGATTAATTGTTCTAGAACATTTGCCAAATTTAATATTTTGCCTTAAGACAATAGAAGAGCCAGAGAGAGAGAGAGAGAGAGAGAGAGAGAGAGAGAGAGAGAGAGAGAGAGAGAGAAAAAAGACAGAAGAAAATCGAGGATAAAAAATGTCTTTCTGAATACAAGAAAATATATATATATATATATTTACTCAGTTCTCCATTCAAGCTTATTTCCAACGATGCGACACTCACGCACGATGATTCGGAACGCCCTCATCATTAGCCAGAGGAAACACGCTCATTTTTTTTGTTCAGTTTCCTACTATTTTTTTTGCCCATTCTACCTTTCTATTCCCAGTCTATAGTCTAACACTGCACGAAAGCGTCACAGAAGAAATCATCGTGACAGTCTGAGAAGATACTTGGAATCCTTAAAGATCGTCGCCGTGAAGATGCTGAAAAGTCGGCCAATTTCTTCTCATTACTAGCATCCAGCATGAATAAACACTCTAAATTACAGATTAGCTTTTATTCCCTTGGTCATCCGATTCGGATGACGTCTAACGAAATTTTCACAAATTAAAAAAAAAGATAAACAACATCCCAACTAGAGTTTGGTAATCGATCACTATCGATCGAGGCTGATCCAGAGTCTCGTTTAGCACATTTTTCTCTTCCAAAAGTACTCAAGTACAGGAATAATATCTCGAACCACAAGAAGAGTACTGTCATGAAGAGTGTCTCATATTCATTTACATCTTAATTCGCACAATCAGTGATATTTTCCTCTTGCTTATCTTTTTGACAGTTTTGTACATAACGATCACTCATATATATATATATATATATATATATATCACTGGTACTCCGGGTAGTCACCATTATGAAAACAGTTTTGTACATAACGATCACTCAT